>NC_053026.1:179220346-179520346 GCF_003073215.2 Triticum urartu | reverse complement strand
CCTTCCCCGGGGAGAGGAAGTTTCAGTTCCTCCTCCCCGGTTAACCTCCTTCGCGGAGGCGCTAGCCTCCTTGTCCGCCCCTTTATCTTCTCCTGAGGGCGCTTGATAAGGCACGATCTCCAGCATCCTGGTTAGCACGGGATTTGGTGATGTCTCAGGGAGGGGGGACGGACACCTGATCAACTTTTCCTTCGCTATCCAATCCTGGTCAAAGAGCGGCTTTTTTAGGGCGATGTTGCGATAAACAAACGGACAGTGTGTTCGGATGCGGGGCTACTTACTTGGGTATCTGGGCGATTGCAGCTCAGACCTGCATCCTTAGTGATGTCCAGACACATTATTTGTGGTCCGAAGAATAATTTGTACATCTCCTCGGGCATCATGCCAAGGAAGTGTTGAATAGCTCGCGGTCCTTCCGGGTTGAATTCCCACATGCGAAGGGGCCGGCGTTTGCAAGGATGGACTCGACGAACTAGCATAACTTGTACTACCATAACCAGACTGAAATCTCTCTCAAAGAGATCTCGGATACGGCTTTGCAGTATTGGCACGTCCTTGGCTGGACCCCAGCTCAGCCCCCTACTGATCCATGACGTCTGTTGTGGTGGGGGGCGTGAGCGAAAGGTGGGGGCAGCTACCCACTTGGCACTTTGGGGAGCTGTGATGTAGAACCACTCCCGCAGCCACAATCCGGACACCTCTGGGAAGCTACCCTTGGGCCATGGAGCGTCAGCAATTTTGCTTATTAAAGCGCCTCCGCACGCTGCGTGCTGCCCCTCGATCATTTTCGGCTTCACATCGAAGGTCTTGAGCCACAGGCCGAAGTGAGGGGTAATGCAGAGGAAGGCCTCACATACGACAATAAATGACGAAATGTGAAGAAGGGAATCCGGGGCCAGATCGTGAAAATCTAGCCCATAATAGAACATAAGACCCCTAACAAAGGGATCCAGAGCGAGGCCTAGTCCTCGGAGGAAGTGGGAGACGAACACGACGCTCTCGTTGGGTTCGGGAGTAGGGACGACCTACCCTCGGGCGGGCAGCCGATGCGAAATTTCGGCGGTCAAATATCTGGCCTCTCTTAACCTCTTGATGTCCTCCTCCGTGACGGATGAAGGCATCCACCGACCTTGAAGGTTGGATCCGGACATAGTTGAAGGTCCGAAATGCCTAAACCCGAGCTTTGGGTGTTGGAACTCGAGGCGGGAGGTGGATTCGATTAAGATCGAGAGGAAAAAGCCTTGTCCCCTTTATAAAGAGGGTGAATATCAAGCGTCCTCCTCGTGGCCGTTTGGGACTTGCCTAAGATCTAGGAGTCCTACCCATAGGCACAATTGGGTTACCCACGTCCGTATTAATGAGAATCCCGTGATAAAGGAGACACGATCTCTGTTTCGACAAGACGTGCCAAGGAAACCGCCTCGCGAAACACGCTGAGATGGGTTATGAAAAATGATTCAAATAAAGACCTAGCTGTGGTGTGATGTCACACTACGGGGTACGTCAGCATATTAGATTTATGGAAATATTATTCTCTCTACGGTGGTATGTGGAACTCGTTTTGCAGAGCCGGACACAATCCTCGTGTTCAAAATCTTATATGAAGTATTAGGAGGAGGAACCCGCCTTGCAATGCCGAAGACAATCTCGCGCCTGACTCATCGTCATTGAAGCCTGGTTCAGGGGCTACTGAGGGAGTCCTGGATTAGGGGGTATCCGCACAGCCGGATTATATCCTTTGGCCGGACTATTGGACTATGAAGATACAAGATTGAAGACTCCGTCTCGTGTCCGGATGGGACTCTCCTTGGCGTGGAAGGCAAGCTTGGCAGTACGGATATGTAGATCTCCTTCCTTGTAACCGACTCTGTGTAACCCTAGCCCCCTCCGATGTCTATATAAACCAGAGGGTTTAGTCCGTAGGACCAACAACAACAATCATACCATAGGCTAGCTTCTAGGGTTTAGCCTCTCTGATCTCGGGGTAGATCAACTCTTGTACTACTCATATCATCAAGAACAATCAAGCAGGACGTAGGGTATTACCTCCATCAAGAGGGCCCGAACCTGGCTAAACATCGTGCCTCCTGCCTCCTGTTACCATCCGCCTAGACGCACAGTTCGGGACCCCCTACCCGAGATCCGCCGGTTTTGACACCGACACAACCCATTTATCGTTAGGTTAACTAGGGCCATATGTAATATATCTGAGACTACATAGCAACATGCACTGTACTTAATGTCTAAATATGCAATCCTAGGCTACATAGCAACAAGGAAGAGTGTTACATTAATGTTCAGATGATGTCTAGAATACATAGAAGAGTTGCAGCAGCAACAACAACAACACAACCCTGTTTGGATACTCAACTTAGATAGAGGTTAGAGTTAGTTTCTAGCTCATGACTAACCCTAAACTAACTCCATCCAAAGAGTTCTTTGGATGGAAGGGTTAGATTGATAATAAATGCACTAGGAGAACTAGCTCTAATTAGCACCTCTTGGGTTGGATAGTTTTTTTGGGTGGGTTATAGATGCAACTAGTTCAAACTATCCCTCATGTTTAGATATACTTTAGGGCTATTTGAGCCCTAACTAGCTCAAACTAACTGTAACCCATGGATACAACAGTAGTTAATCGGCCAATAATTTGTAAGAATGCACTAAACTCCTTCCAGTCCATAATATAAGATGTTAATTCATCTAATATGTGAGTATATTGATGTTATAAGATATTATAGAAGAGAATTGTATTACATCATTGTGTAATTGTTGTTTAGCTTCTAATATTAACTTGGTGCTTTTAGGTACATATGTCATTGGTAAAGATCCACGCTTCGACCCTTTCTGCGTATGGGGCAATGAGATATCGATGAACCAGCATCAAGTGAGGAAGCTGATAAAGATTGTTAATAAAATGGGCCCAATGATGGCAATTAAACTATTTGTTTACACTTTATCCAAGACAACTGCGAACTACAGGATGGTAAGTAAGAACTCTGCACCTTCTTTTTACTGCCATAATGAGTTGTGTTAGATGACAATGTCTGAATCTTTTTCCTTTGCAGTGGTTGCCAAAGTAGTTTACTCAAGATTACCTCTCAAACTACATGATTGGTGGGCATGCAAAGGTTAAAGTATTTCTACCGGAACACGATGATTATCTAGATGTTTTCATGAACACCGTGAAGGATGGCTGGTCGGCCATCACAAGGGGTTGGACTAGAGTCGTGCGTTCCTTCTGCATGGAGGAGGGCACAATATGGGCATTCCGCTTCACCTTGTTCAGCAACCAGAATGTATTTCGCCTCTTTCTTTACCGTCTTTAATAGTACAAGTATACAACTGTGGTTCATCATTCTTTATTTGGTTCTTATGTAATTCTTGAACATATGTACCTATGATCGAATAATGCATTGGTTGTTTGAACCTAATGGATATGAATAAAGTGGTAGCATACATTGAAATTCAAATCCGGTACAATTTGAAATGGCAGGAATTAAATTATGGTGAAATTATGCTCTCCAGGTCGTTACGGCACAGACGGTTGGTAAAATACAAACGTTTGCGATATACACCATAATCCGAGACGGTTCAGAGAGGAAATGTGTGCAAGAATGCACACAGTTGCCGTTTGCAAAATGTGTGCGATGTCAGACAATATCACAAATGGTGCGGGAAAACTAAACGTTTGTGTTAGTTGCCTTATCGTACACGATTCACAACCATGAACTATTTTTGATGAAGTATGCATCGTAAACGTTGCACCACAGAATAGCGTGTGAGATAGTTGTCGTGTATGATGATGTTATGACGGTCCGATGTTTCGTAATCTTGTCCGACACTCGTACGATGATCTAATCTTCTTAATTAGTTATCACATGCGGTTTGAGAAAAGCGAATGTGTGTGGTTGTATGCTTGTCGTACACTTTCTATAATAGTGAACCGTTTGTGATGGGTTGCGCATCGTAAACGTAGCACCACAGAATACCGACTGCGATGGCAATGCGAGCACAAACGAGTAGGAGTACTGTAGGGTCCCTATCCCCAATGGTTTCTGGGTCGTGTGGGAAGGACCCCCCTATCGTCGTCACTCACGAGGCGACGGTTCCAAATGTCATCGTGGAAAGGGGTTAGAAATTATTTGTATAGCACCGACGCACACCTGTGGTAGACAACATAATCTACGAATGGTAGCTTCAGTGTGCAGGCTTAAGCACGCTAGTTAAGCAAAACAAGAAGTGGAAAGGTGTGTTAACTGCACCAGGCATAACATTTAAAAACAAGCAAATAGTCATTCAAACTGGTATTGTGCAGGTCTAAAGTACACTAGTTATTGTTAAAAAACAAAAAGGCATGTTAACTGCAATATCCCTAACAACAACCAAATATTGTAATTCATAGTGGTATTGTTGAAATTGTTATTGATAAAATTGAACTGCATGGCAAATAGTTGCACATATAGAGCATCACATTGTGAAGAACTGAAATAAACAAGTCATAAGGCCATCTCTAGCCGATCCTTTAAAAGTTAAAGGACTAAAACCCTTAGTGGATATATATATATATATATATATATATATATATATATATATGCGCTATTCGTCACCCTGGGTGAGGAATAGTTATTCTTCACCCCCTTCTATTTTACCATCAATGCAGCATAATTTAACGTTTCGTAAATTTTGTCTTATTTCCGACGCAAAAAGAGACCATAAGAAAATATATAATCGCTGTAAAAAATATTTTATGTTATGTAAAATTACAAACGTAAAAACATAGTCTAAAATACACATAAACTGCAAATTTTCTTGTCTTATGACCTATATTTTTATTTTCTTGTGTCAAATTTTACGTAGTGAATCAATAGGAATGTAACTATTTGAATTCGAAACGTAATTTAATTATGAAATGATCGTAAGATTACCTCGGGTGAAGAATAACTTTTTTTGCACCCTGGATGATGAATAGTAACACTATATATATATATATATAAATTTTTTGGCCTTTTCTAGTTGATCCCCTAAATTTAACGTTGTAAACTTCAATTTGATCAAGTTCGAAGCAGGTTCAACCGAAAGTAGCATGCATTCAAACATAAACATAGATAGTTTTGCATAACCGAACATAAAACATAAATTTAAACTAAGCTACACTACTTTCGTTCGAAGTAGAGGTCGAGCCAATCCTTCCACATCATGTACGGTATGCCACGAGCCGGGTCCGGGCCGGTGCCGTCGTCGGGGTCGTTGGGGAAGGCATTCCTCCACTCGTGGACGTCGATCTCCTCGTCCTCGGGGCCCACCTCACCGATCTCCGCGCCGGAAAAGATCGTCCGCTCCGCCTCCACGAGCTCCGGGTGCTGCCGGCGGAGCTCTTGCATGTAGGCCTCGTCGGCGGCCTCAGCCTCGAGGCGTTCCCACGCCTCGCGGTCCTCCCGCGCCATAGCCGAGCTCACCACCCCTGGCTCAGGCGGAACGAGGTCGATTGGACATGTGCCCAAGGGGAAATTGAGTCTAGCCGCCATGCCATGGTAGCGAACCTGCCGGCGGTCGTACTCCATGGCCGCGAGCTCGGCCGTGTGGAAGCTACCAAGCCACCGGCGGGTGTGGGTCTCCCTATCTGTAATCTCGGTGACCCACATCCCCCACCGCTGCTGGCGGACCCCGAGGTAGGACCTCGTCGGCTTCCGGGTCCGAGGGAGGACGGGGAAGTGCTCGAACCGGCGTAGGGGCACGGCGACGGGCAGATCGGGGTATTGGCGAAGGCGGATCGAGCCTGCGGTGGATGACAGGGACACCTCGGTGGCCACCTTGCCGGCGTCGGGCAAAAAGGCCGTGATAAACCTCTTTTTGGCCATTGGCTCCTGGAGGTCCCCGGCACACAGGCAGAGGTTGAGGATGGTGGTAGCGGCGATGGCGGCAACCTACTAATGGTTTCGGGGGTGGTGTGTGTCTGTGTGAGTGGAGGTTTGGGGGTGTGTGTGGAGGGGGGCAAGGTGGTTTTTGAGGAAATACTATGGCAACTAAAAATTTTACTAGGCGGGAGTAACAAGGCGGGGCTACTGAAAATTTGGATCGAAGGCGAGCAGATATTTTTGAGATTGCAAGGGATGCAGAGGCAGGAGTAAAATGTCGGGGCTACTGAAAATTTGAATCAAGGGACTGAAGTAGAGCGGGAGTAACAGACATCGCACACGGTCCGCACATACTAATCGTGTGCTATCAAACATTAAAACCTTCCAGGAGGTAGATATTTTTGAGATTACGAGGCAGTAATATTTTCGAGATTGCGAGGGATGCAGAGAGTGGAGTATTTGGGGAACGAGCTAGTGTGCTTGACACGCCGGTTGTGGACTGTAGCCGACGCACCTTCTCGCGTAAGCCATAGGCGTACTACACACCGACGGTGCTCCAGGATATTTTGTACTACATCTCACACGATTGGTGATAATAAACTGTGTGGGATCTACTTGATTTTTCATCTTGATTTGAATTACATAATGGGGTCACGGCGCCAATGGACGGTGTTTGAATTGCTAGACCTTTTATCTACAGTGAACATGCAACTATATGTGTGTCATAAAAGAATTGGAGTTATTCAGGGTTCGTTTGGATATTTTATACATTAAATTGGTTTTGTAGCCATTTCAGGTGCACAATTCAAAATTAAACTACATGCACGTGCTCCGGTGCACTAACATGGGTTGTAAAATCATATATGTATCCATGGGTTTATGCTTATGTCCCATAGAAGAAATGGGGATGAATTTCGAACACCACGGCACCGTGGCTACCTGACAAATGTCGACGTACTTGCTTTTCTAATTCTAGTAAATCCAAAAGTCGTCCAAAATCATGAAACTTGGCATGCTATCATGGAGCGGCATCAACATGTCGTGGTAAATTTTTTGTCCCATTTGGGGCAGGTTTGGGTATAAGCTTCTCACAAACCAGAGCTTCTCACAATAAGTGTGATGGTTTTGGTAGGGAATGTTTCACCTTTGTGGACGAAACGGTATCCGTTGCCTCTTCCTGATTTCAATTATTTTCCTAGTGTCAACATAGAACAACAGGAGTGTTGTGTTAAATTTTGGAATTTTTCGGGGTTTGTTTGGACATTTTTATACATCAATTGAGTTTTCAATGCATTTATGTGCATAATTCAAATTTGAATTACACGCACATGCTCTAATGCATATAAATTGGTTGAAAATTCAAATATGTGTCCTTGGTTGCATGCTTAGGTCCCATGCAAGAAATGGGAATGAATGTCAAACATCCTTCCACCGTAACTCGACCGCAAACGTTGAGATACCTAGTTCTTAAATTCTAGTAAATCCAAAACTCGCCAAAAATTCATGAAACTTGGCATGGTATCATAGAGCGGCATCAACATGCCATGGTAAAAGTTTTGTCCCATTTGGGGCATGTTTCGGTATAAGCTTCTCACAACAAGCCTGATGGTTTCGGTAGGGAACGTGCCACCTTTGGGGAAGAAACGATATCCGTTCCCTCTTATTGCTTTCAAAATTTTTCTAGTGTGAACATAGAACAACAGGAGTGTTGTGTTAAGTTTTGGAATTTTTCAGGGTTCGTTTGGACATTTTTATACATTAACTGGATTTTCTAGGCATTTTATGTGCATAATTCAAATTTTAAATACATGCACATGCTCCAGTGCATATAAATTGGTTGAAAAATCAAATGTGTGTCCTTGGGTGCATGCTTAGGTCCCATGCATGAAATGGGAATGAATTTCAAACACCAGGGCACTGTTGATTGCCGACAAAACATTGAGATACCTGGTTTTTAAATTCTAGTAAATCCAAAACTCGTCTAAAATTCATGAAACTTGGCATGCTATCATGGAGCGGCATCAACATGTTGTGGTAATTGTTTTGTCCCATTTGGGGCAGGTTTCGGTATAAGCTTCTCACAAACCAGAGCTTCTCACAACAAGCCTGATGGTTTCGGTAGGTAACGTGCCACCCTTGGGGACGAAACGATATCCGTTGCTTCTTATTGCTTTCAAAAAAATTCTAGTGTCAACATAGAACAACCGGAGTGTTGTGTTAAGTTTTGGAATTTTTCGGGGTTCGTTTGGATGTTTTATACATTAACTGGGTTTTCTAGGCATTTTATGTGCATAAATCAAATTTGAAATACATGTGCATGCTCCAGTGCATATAAATTGGTTGAAAAATCAAATATGTGTCCTTGGGTGCATGCTTAGGTCCCATGCAAGCAATGGGAATGAATTTCAAATACTAGGGCACTATTGGTTGTCAGCAAAATGTTGAGATACCTTGTTTTCAAATTCTAGTAAATCCAAAACTCGTCTGAAATTCATGAAACTTGGCATGCTATCATGCAGCGGCATCAACATGACATGGTAATTTTTTTTGTCCCATTTGGGGTAAGTTTGGGTTTAAGCTTCTCACAAACCAGAGCTTCTCACAACAAGCCTGATGGTTTCGTAGGGAACGTGCCACCTTTGGGGACGAAACGATATCCATTGCCTCTTATTGCTTTCAAAAAATTTCTAGTGTCAACATAGAACAATAGGAGTGTTGTGTTAAGTTTTGGAATTTTTCGGGGTTCGTTTGAACATTTTTATACATTAACTGGGTTTTCTAGGCATTTTATGTTCAGAATTCAAATTTGAAATACATGTGCATGCTCCAGTGCATATAAATTGGTTGAAAAATCAAATATGTGTCCTTGGGTGCATGCTTAGGTCCCATGCAAGAAATGGGAATTAATTTCAAACACCAGGGCATCGTTGATTGCCGATAAAACATTGAGATACCTTGTTTTAAAATTCTAGTAAATCCAAAACTCGTGTGAAATTTATGAAACTTGGCATGCTATCATGGAGCAGCATCCACATGCCATGGTAATTTTTTTAAACAGGCAGATTAGACCAAATAGAAGTATCGTGCTAAATTTTGGAATTATTCCTGGTTCGTTTGGCCTTTTTTATACATTAATTGAATTTCTGGGCATTTAATGTGCATAATTCAAATTTGAACTACAAGCACATGCTCCAGTGCACCAAAGTTGGTTGAAAAATCACATGTGTGTGCTTGGGTGAATTTCTAGGTCCCATGCAAGAAATGGGAATGAAATTCAAACATCCGGGTGTCTAGGCTCGGCCGAAAAGATTGAGAAACTTGGTTTTTTAATTCATGTAAATCCAGAACACGCCTGAAAATCATGAAACTTTGTATGGTGTCATGACATGGCACCAGCATGCTGCGGTAAATTTTTTGGCCGAATTGGGACAAGCTTTGGTATAAGTTTCTTGCAAACCGGAGCTTCTCTCAAGAAGGCTCGGTGGTTCCGAGAGGGAACGTTCACCTCCGTGTGCGAAACGACATACGTACACTGCCTTCTCCCGCCTTAATTTTTTACACAGGCAGATTAGACCAAATAGAAGTATCGTGCTAAATTTTGGAATTATTTCGGGTTCGTTTGGCCTTTTTTATACATTAGTTGAATTTCTGGGCATTTAATGTGCATAATTCAAATTTGAACTACAAGCACATGCTCCAGTGCACCAAAGATGGTTCAAAAATCACATGTGTGTCCTTTGGTGAATTTCTGTGTCCCATGCAAGAAATGGGAATGAAATTCAAACATCCGCGCGTCGTGTCTCGGCCAGGAAGATTGAGAAACTTGGTTTTTTAATTCTTGTAAATCCAAAACATGCCTAGAAATCATGAAACTTGGCATGGTGTCATGACATGGCACCAACATGTTGTGGTAATTTTTCTGTCCGATTTGCGAGGGCGCACACATTAACAATCAACAAAGTCATTTTGGAACAAGTGATGTCATGTTACAAATGGGAAAAACAAGTATTATTGAAACCGCGGGCGTTCTACTTACCAGTTACGTGTCGCCACACGTCCCCTTTTTTATTGGCTAGGAGGTGTCGTGTAGGGTAGCTATTTCAGTACGGGAGGCGTGCGATCAGACCCCAGCGCGTGCTCATCGGAGGAGAGCCCTTTGACCTCTATCCACCACGCACCTCCCTCGCAACGTCTCCATTAATAGCGCCCGAGCCCCTATTTCACGGCGTGGCTATGTATCACTAGACTGAGCTTTAAGAGAGAGAAATGAAAATCTGAAAAGAAAGTTTTGCACAGATCTTGGTGTAAGATGCGATGGACCTATATAGCATCGACTGCGACTTATAGCAAGCATGATGAATATAAGGACGATGACAGTGGATAATAATTGTCTTACATATTCAGGAACATAATTAAAAAAATCCACATGCGACAACGCCTAAAATACACTAGGGAAAAAGAAGAAGGAAGACAACGATTTGGCTCGCTGATCTCTACTTTCTTGATGCGTTGTTGTAGGCTGTGGGAACTAGTCTCCCCAACGAGCGGTGATGAGCCCAAGATGCTTCTTGAGAGCATCCTCGGATTCCTCCACCAGCCTTCCGCGCTCGATGCGCAGCATGGCATTCTCGTCCATAAGTTTCTCGACGATGACACCGGTCCTCTTCAACAAGGCAGTGGTCTCCTCCTGCTGCTCCGCACTTCCGATGATCTTCGCCCTCAACAGGTCGCGCTCGGCTAGGAGCTTCGCATTGCTCTCATTTAGTTGGTGGATGGCGCTGGTAGCCTGTTCAAAAGAGGCTTTCATGTCGTCCTGCAACCTCGCCCAGCCAGAGATCCGATCCATCTGGCTATGGACGATCGCATGCATGCGCCTGTAAGAATCCTCGCCTTCCCGCGAGACATTTTCCCAGGCCACAGCGGTGCGGGAGGATATCTCTGTTGTATTCGTGGTGCGGCGGGACTTCTCTTCTGATTTCGTGGTGTGGCAGAACCAGTCTGCTGCGTCGACGATGTAGTTGAACCTCTGTGCTGCTTCAGCGGCGCGGCGGGACCTCTTTGCTGCTATGGCCGCGTGGTGGGACATGCCAGCTGCTTTCGCAGCGAGGCGGGACATCTCTCGTGCTCCCGCTTCCATGCTCGCCTCTCCCTGGTAGCAATATCTCGACCCAGAACTCACGCTGGCCATGGCTGACGTAAGGGAACGATGACGAATGAACTGTTTGTTTTTGTGGATGAGGAGTTGAGGAGGAATGTGCAGTCATCTTGGAGTAGTAGTATTTATAAACGAGTACTGATACGCTCCTAAGTGTGAAACCATTCAGGTTTTAATCGGTGTGAATATTGCAATTAAATATAGTGTGGCAGTAATTTGGAATGTGATGGGACACAGGCTCAAAATTTATTGATGGTTCTAAGTGCGGCACTATTCCCGAAAGGCATAACGTGGGCACGCTTTCTCGGCCGCGTACGTGGCGTTAGCACCATAGGGTTGCTACCTCTTGAGCAATGTGTTGGTTTTCCCTTGAAGAGGAAAGGGTGATGCAGTAAAGTAGTGTAAGTATTTCCCTCAGTTTTTGAGAACCAAGGTATCCATCCAGTAGGAGATCATGCTCAAGTCCCACACACCTACACAAACAAATAAGAACCTCGCAACCAACGCGATAAAGGGGTTGTCAATCCCTTCACGGTCACTTACGAGAGTGAGGTCTGATAGATATGATAAGATAATATTTTTGGTATTTTTATGATAAAGAGAAATAAAAGATGCAAGTAAAATAAAATAGCAATGGAAGTAACTAAGTATTGGAATATTAATATGATGGAAGATAGACCCGGGGGCCATAGGTTTCACTAGTGGCTTCTCTCAAGAGCATAAGTATTACGGTCGGTAAACGAATTACTGTCGAGAAATTGATAGAATTGAGCATAGTTATGAGAGTATCTAGGTATGATCATGTATATAGGCATCACGTCCGAGACAAGTAGACCGAAACGATTCTGCATCTACTACTATTACTCCACACATCGACTGCTATCTAGCATGCATCTAGAGTATTAAGTTCAAGAGAACAGAGTAATGCTTTAAGTAAGATGACATGATGTAGAGGGATAAACTCATGCAATATGATATAAACCCCATCTTTTTATCCTCGATGGCAACAGTACAATACGTATCGATTCCCTGTCTATCACTAGGATCGAACAACGCAAGATCGAACCCAAAGCTAAGCACTTCTCCCATTGCAAGAAACATCAATCTAGTAGGCCAAACAAAACTGATAATTCGAAGAGACTTGCAAATATAAACCAATCGTACATAAAAGAATTCAGAGGAGAATCAAATATTGTTCATAGATAAACTGGATCATAAACCCACAATTCATCGGATCTCGACAAACACACCGCAAAAGAAAATTACATCGAATAGATATCCAAGAAAATCGAGGAGAAATTTGTATTGAGATCCAAAGAGATAGAAGAAGCCATCTAGCTAATAACTATGGACCCGTAGGTCTGAAGTAAACTACTCACACATCACCAGAGAGGCCACGGAGTTGATGTAGAGCCCTCCGTGATCAATGCCCCCTCCGGTGGAGCTCCGGAAAAGGCCCCGAGATGGGATCTCTCGAGTACAGAAGGTAGCGGCGGTGGAACTAGGTTTTTGTGGTGCTCATGGATGCTTGGGGGGTACGTGGATATATATCGGAGGAAGAAGTACGTCGGTGGAGCAACAGAGGGCCCACGAGGGTGGAGGGCGCGCCTAGGGGGGTAGGCACGCCCCATGCCTCGTGCCTTCCTCCCTTGTTTCTTGACGGCCACTCCAAGTCTCCTGGATCACGTTTGCTGAGAAAATCACGTTCCCTAAGGTTTCATTCTGTTTGGACTCCGTTTGATATTCCTTTTCTTTGAAACCCTAAAATAGGCAAAAAAAACAGCAATTTGGGCTGGGACTCCGATTAGTAGGTTAGTCCCAAAAATGATATAAAAGTGTAAAATAAAGCCCATTAACATCCAAAATAGATAATATAATAGCATGGAGCAATCAAAAATTATAGATACGTTGGAGACGTATCAAGCATCCCCAAGCTTAATTCTTGCTCGTCCTTGAGTAGGTAAATGATAAAAGAAGAATTTTTGATGTGGAATGCTTTCTAACATATTTCTCAATGTAATTTTTCTTTATTGTGGCATGAATGTTCAGATCCATAAGATTCAAGAAAAAAGTTTAATATTGACATAAAAATAATAATACTTCAAGCATACTAACTAAGCAATCATGTCTTCTCAAAATAACATGGCCAAAGAAAGTTATCCCTACAAAATCATATAGTCTGGCTATGCTCTATCTTCACCACACAAAATATTTAAATCATGCACAACCCGATGACAAGCCAAGCAATTGTTTCATACTTTTGATGTTCTCAAACTTTTCAATCTTCAGGCAATATATGAGCATGAGCCATGGATATAGCACTATGCTGGAATAGAATGGTGGTTGTGGAGAAGACAAAAGAGGGGAAGATAGTCTCACATCAACTAGGCGTATCAACGGGCTATGGAGATGCCCATTAATAGATATCAATGTGAGTGAGTAGGGATTTCCATGCAACGGATGCACTAAAGCTATAAGTATATGAAAGCTCAAAAAGAAACTAAGTGGGTGTGCATCCAACTTGCTTGGTCACGAAGACCTAGGGCATTTCGAGGAATCCCATCATTGGAATATACAAGCCAAGTTCTATAATGAAAAATTCCCACTAGTATATGAAAGTGATATCATAGGAGACTCTCTATCATGAAGATCATGGTGCTACTTTGAAGCACAAGTTTGGAAACAGGATAGTAACATTGTCCCTTCTCTCTTTTTCTCTCATTTTTTTATTTGGGCCTTCTTTCTCTTTTTTTGGCTTCTTTTTTTTCATCCGGAGTCTCATCCCGACTTGTGGGGGAATCATAGTCTCCATCATCCTTTCCTCACTTGGGAAAATGCTCTAATAATGATGATCATCACACTTTATTTACTTACAACTCAAGAATTACAACTCAATACTTATAACAAAATATGACTCTATGTGAATGCCTCCGGCGGTGTACTGGGATGTGCAATGATGCATGAGTGACATGTATGAAAATTATGAATGGTGGCTTTGCCACAAATACGATGTCAACTACATGATCATGCAAGCAATACGACAATGATGAAGCGTGTCATAATAACGGAATGATGGAAAGTTGCATGGCAATATATCTCGATATGGCTATGGAAATGCCATAATAGGTAGGTATGGTGGCTGTTTTGAGGAAGGTATATGGTGGGTTTATGGTACCGACGAAAGTTGCACGATACTAGAGAGGCTAGCAATGGTGGAAGGGTGAGAGTGCGTATAATCCATGGACTCAACATTAGTCATAAATAACTCACATACTTATTGCAAAAATCTACAAGTTCTCAAAGCAAAGTATTACGCGCATGCTCCTAGGGGGATAGATTGGTAGGAAAAGACCATCGCTCGTCCCCGACCGCCACTCATAAGGAAGACAATCAATAAATAAATCATGCTTTGACTTCATCACATAATGGTTCACCATACGTGCATGCTATGGGAATCACAAACTTCAACACAAGTATTTCTCAAATTCACAACTACTCAACTAGCATGACTCTAATATCACCATCTCCATATCTCAAAACAATTGTTAAGTATCAAACTTCTCATAGTATTCAATGCACTTTCATGAAAGTTTTTATTATTGCCATGTTGTTCTAAAGGACTCTCAAAATAATATAAGTGAAGCATGAGAGAACAATAGTTTCTATAAAACATAACCCCCACCATGCTCTAAAAGATATAAGTTAAGCACTAGAGCAAAAACTATATAGCTCAAAAGATCTAATGAACACATAGAGTATTATAATAAATTTCAAATCATGTGAGTCTCTCTCAAAAGGTGTGTACAGAAAGGATGATTGTGTTAAACTAAAAAGCAAATACTCAAATCATACAAGACGCTTGAAGCAAAACACATATCATGTGGTGAATAAAAATATAGCTCCAAGTAAAGTTACCGATAGACGGAGGAGAAAGAGGGGATGCCTTCCAGGGTATCCCCAAGCTTAGGCTTTTTGGTTTCCTTGAATTTTACCTTGGGGTGCCATGGGCATCCCCAATATTAGGCACTTTCCACTCTTTGTTCCATAATCCATCAAATCTTTACCCAAAACATGAAAACTTCACAACACAAAACTCAAGATAGAAAATCACGTGAGCTCCGTTAGCGAAAGAAAACAAAACACCACTTCAAGGTACTGTAATGAACTCATTATTTATTTATATTGGTGTTAAACCTACTGTATTAAAACTTCTCTATGGTTTATAAACTCATTTACTAGCCATAGATTCATCAACATAAGCAAACAACACAAGAAAAACAGAATCTGTCAAAAACAGAACAGTCTGTAGTAATCTGTAGCTACCACAAGTTCTGGAATCCCAAAAATTCTAAAATAAATTTCTGGACGTGAAGAATTTATCTATTAATCATCTGGAAAACGAATTAACTAAATATCACTCTCCAAATAAAAATGGCAGCGATTCTCGTGAGCGCTAAAGTTTCTGTTTTTTACAGCAAGATCAAAAAGACTTTCCCCAAGTCTTCCCAACGGTTCTACTTGGCACAAAAACTAATTAAACACAAAAAACACAACCAAAACAGAGGCTAGGTAAATTATTTATTACTAAACAGGAGCAAAAATCAAGGAATAAAAATAAAATTGGGTTGCCTCCCAACAAGCGCTATCGTTTAACGCCCCTAGCTAGGCATAAAAGCGAAGATAGATCTAGGTATTGCCATCTTTGGTAGGCAATCCATAAGTGGCACTCATAACAGATTCATACAGTAATTTAATTTTCTTTCTAGGGAAGTTTTCCATGCCTTTCCTTAATGGAAATTGGAATTTAATATTCCCTTCCTTCATATCAATAATTGCACCAATCGTTCTAAGGAAAGGTCTACCAAGAATAATAGGACATGAAGGATTGCAATCTATGTCAAGAACAATGAAATCTACGGGCACATAGTTCCTATTTGCAACAATAAGAACATCATTAATTCTTCCCATAGGTTTCTTAATAGTGGAATCCGCAAGGTGCAAGTTTAAAGAACAATCATCAAAATCACGGAAACCTAGCAAATCACCCAAAGTTTTTGGAATTGTGGAAACACTAGCACCCAAATCACACAAAGCATAGCATTCATGATCTTTAGTTTTAATTTTTATTGTAGGTTCCCACGCATCATAAAGTTTTCTAGGGATAGAAACTTCCAACTCAAGTTTTTCTTCGTAAGATTGCATCAAAGCATCAACAATATGTTTAGTAAAAGCTTTATTTTGGCTATAAGCATGAGGAGAATTTAGCACGGATTACAACAAGGAAATACAATCTATCAAAGATAAATTATCATAATTAAATTCCTTGAAATCCAAAATAGTGGGTTCATTGATATTTAAAGTTTTGACCTCTTCAATCCCACTTTTAACAATTTTAGCATCAAGATCTAATGACTCCAAATTTTTGGAATGCCTTCTAGGTAAAGGTCGCTCATCTTCAGCCCCATCATTATCAAGATTCATATTGCAAAACAAAGATTTAATAGGAGACACATCAATAACTTTTAGATCTTCATCCTTATTATCATGAAAATTTTCCGGCTTAGCGGCCATCATACTAACTAAAGTGGCCTGCTTATCCGAGACTTCAGCAATTAATTTTTCAAGATGAGCAATCTGAGATTTCAAACCATAAAACTCTTTAGACATATCATCGAGCTCTTTATTCATATAACCCATAAAGCTCTTTTGTTACTTAAGCTCGTTCCCAAAGAAATTATTATGCTCAGATTGTAAAACCATAAAACTCCTAATATTTCTTTCGATCTCTTCTAACCTTTTAAGGTGAAGATCACCCAATCTAGGTAGAGCCATAGCAACAAGCAAGCAATCCAACACACAAGCAAACAAGAAACAGGCAAAAAGAGGCAAATAGGGAAAGAGAAGGAGGACGGAGAGATAGGGAGATAGGAAAAGAGGGCGAATAAAACGACAAGGGTGAAGTGGGGGAGAGGAAAACAAGAGGCAAATGGCAAATAATGTAATGCAAGGGATAAGAGTTTTTGATGGGTACTTGGTAATGGCGCCAGAAATGACTCGTTGTGGGAGTCAAATCTTGAGTTGACTTGGCGCAAATCTCCCCGGCAATGGCGCCAGAAATCCTTCTTGCTACCTCTTAAGCACTACGTTGGTTTTCCCTTGAAGAGGAAAGGGTGATGCAGTAAAGTAGTGTAAGTATTTCCCTCAGTTTTTGAGAACCAAGGTATCAATCTAGTAGGAGATCACGCTCAAGTCCCACGCACCTACACAAACAAATAAGAACCTCGCAACCAATGCGATAAAGGGGTTGTCAATCCCTTCACGGTCACTTACAAGAGTGAGATCTGATAGATATGATAAGATAATATTTTTGGTATTTTTATGATCGAGAGAAATAAAAGATGCAAGTAAAATAAATGGCAATGGAAATAACTAAGTATTGGAAGATTAATATGATGGAAGATAGACCCAGGGGCCATAGGTTTCACTAGTGGCTTCACTCAAGAGCATAAGTATTACGGTGGGTAAACAAATTACTGTCGAGCAATTGATAGAATTGAGCATAGTTATGAGAATATCTAGGTATGATTATGTATATAGGCATCACATCCAAGACAAGTAGACCGAAACGATTCCGCATCTACTACTATTACTCCACACATCGACCGCTATCCAGCATACATCAAGAATATTAAGTTCAAGAGAACAGAGTAATGCTTTAAGTAAGATGGCATGATGTAAAGGGAGAAACTCATGCAATATGATATAAACCCCATCTTTTTATCCTCGATGACAACAATACAATACATATATGTTCCCTTTCTGTCACTGGAATCAAACACCGCAAGATTGAACCCAAAGCTAAGCACTTCTCCCATTGCAAGAAAGATATCAATCTAGTCGGCCAAACCAAACTGATAACTCGAAGAGACTTTCAAAGATAAACCAATCATACATAAAATAATTCAGAGGAGAATCAAATATTGTTCATAGATAAACTGGATCATAAACCCACAATTCATCGGATCTCGGCAAACACACCGCAAAAGAAAATTACATCAAATAGATCTCCAAGAAAATCGAGAACTTTGTATTGAGATACAAAGAGAGAGAAGAAGCCATCTAGCTAAGAACTATGGACCCGTAGGTCTAGAGTAAACTACTCACACATCACCGGAGAGGCCATGGAGTTGATGTAGAGGCCCTCCGTGATCAATGCCCCCTCTGGTGGAGCTCCGGAAAAGGCCCCGAGATGGGAGCTCTCGAGTATAGAAGGTTGCTGCAGTGGAATTAGATTTTCGTGGTGCTCCTGGATGTTTGGGGGTACGTGGATATATATATATATAGGAGGAAGAAGTATGTCAGTGGAGCAACGAAGGGCCCACGAGGGTGGAGGGCGTGCCCAGGGGGGGTAGGCGCGCCCCCTGCCTCGTGCCTTCCTCCCTTGTTTCTTGACGGCCACTCCAAGTCTCCTGGATCACGTTTTTTGAGAAAATCACGTTCCCTAAGGTTTCATCCCGTTTGGACTCCGTTTGATATTCCTTTTCTTCGAAACCCTAAAATAGGCAAAAAAACAGCAATTTGGGCTGGGCCTCCTATTAGTAGGTTAGTCCCAAAAATGATATAAAAGTGTAAAATAAAGCCCATTAACAGCCAAAATAGATAATATAATAGCATGGAGCAATCAAAAATTATAGATACGTTGGAGACGTATCAAGGGTGCACCGCAATAGGCAATGTTAGCACACGTCTTGTTCCAAGAACCGTGTGCGCTCGTTATTACCATCGCGCACGCTTCTTTTAATTTGAATGTGTGCCCGTCTAGCGCACACACGTTGATCTGTCTAACTATTTCTGTTTGTTGTGGCTAATCGCAAACAGTTCATCCGTGTGAAGTGTATGCGATCAATCGCAGGCACTTTGATCTGGCTGACCATTTCTGTTTTGTTGCCTAATCACAAACAGTTAATCCTTCTGAAGCGTATGCCCTCAATCGCACACACCTTTATGTAGCTGCCCATCTCTGTTGTTCCGCCTCATCACCAACAGTTAATCCGAGTGAACTGTATGTCATATATCGCACACGCCTTCATCTGGCTGCCCGCTTACGTTCTTCTTCCTCATTGCAAACAGTTCATTGAACTGAACTGTATGCCCTGCATCGCACACGCAACCAAAATATGAACAGTGTTGGATGCATCCGTCATCGCAAACGTTTTGCACCCTTTTGACGGGTTTTTTACACCACCGTTTGCGATTATTGCATCGCGCACAGTTTTGTCGAAGGGTCTCTGATCGTAGTGTCATGTTAGCAGCATCCTGCAGTAGTGTATCATTAAGGCGTGGAATGGGATGGCTATATAGAATGGTGATAGCATTGATGGGACGACCATTTGAACACATGCAAAAACTAGCATCTCTCTTAGGTACAAGAATGACCGGAATGGCACAAGGACTTAAGCTTTCACGTACATGCACATTCTCAATGAGTTGTTGTACTTGCCTTTGTATTTCCTTGGTTTCTTTGGGGTTGATGCGATAGGTTGCCTTGTACGGTAACGGTGCAACGGGGATGTGGTCGATGCGGTGTTTGATGTCGCATAGTGGAGGTGGTCCCGGAGGTAGCTCATCAGGGAAGACGTCCTTGAATTCCTGCAATAGATTAGACAACACTAAGGGTAGACGGTGAAAGGTGTTAGTCCTTGTTGCTTCATCCTTGGACAATAGAACATAGTGCATAACACTAGATGGGTTCTCACACACTTCTCTCATCTCTCTTTTGGTGGCTAATAGGACTAAGTTTTTCTTGTTTCTCATCGTGGAGGCACTCAATTTTGGCTTGTGGCACTCACTCTCTTTTTGGTGGCTCGCTCTCTCACTATTCTCTCCATGATGGTTAGTTTCTTGCTTGTCGGCAATCACTTGGCTCGGTGACATTGGTCATAGCACATACTCCTTTCCCTTCATCTTGAAGCTATAGTGATTGTTTCTCCCATTGTGGATGATGCCGCGGTCTAATTGCCATGGTCGTCAAAGTAGGAGATGGCAAACGGACATGGGAACCACATCACACTCCATGGTGTCTTCGTATGCACCAATCTTGGAGGATGCTTGAATGGTGTGCTCCACTTGGATGGTGCTGGAGTCACTAAGCCATTGGACCTTGTAGGGACATGGATGCTTCATCTTGACCAATTGTAGTTTGGAACATAGCTCTTCACTTGCCAAGTTGTGGCAACTTCCTCCGTCGATGATGACCTTCATGGAATGTCCATTGATGCCCACTTTGGTGTGGAAGATGTGGCAACGTTGGTATTCGTCTTATTGGTGTTGAAGAGTCAAGACCTTGGAGACAACAAGAGCGGGGCTCGAATCATTGTCACAAAATACTTGGTCATCTTCATTCACGCACTGGTGCATGGCCATGTGCTCAAGCGCTTCCATTTATTCCTCGTGCATCGAGTCACAGGTGTCGTCGTCGTTGGCGATCATGGTGCGCCGAGTGGGGCAATCAAATGTCTTGTGGCCTCGGCCTTGACATGTGAAGCATTTGATGGAACTTGTCTTGATGGTCTCATCCGTTGGAGTAGATGATGATGAAGCTTGTGGCTTGTAGTTTCTTGTAGTGGAAGGACGACTTGAAGGTGTCGAAGTTGAAGAAGATTTATTGTAGCTTGACTTGTCACCGTTGCTTGGAGTAGGTTTCATAGAGGTAGAAGGCGTCGTAGTCGTTGAATCTTGATTGTATGAGCCGTAGGACTTGGAAGAGTACTTGGCATACTTGTAATGATCTTGCACTTGTCGTGACGCCTTGGTAGCTTGGTGCACTACCTTGATATGGTTCGTGTACGGTTCGAAATCCGCAATCTTCTTGATAGGATGGTTGAGTCCTTTCAAGGATCATGCCATTGTTCGTTCCTCATCTTCCGTGACATTAGCTCGAATCAGGGCTATCTCCATTTCCTTGTAGTACTCTTCAAGGGACTTGGTTCCTTGCTTGAGGAGTTGCAATTTCTTGAAGAGGTCGCGGCTATAGTACGTGGGTACAAAGGGCGCTCTCATGACATCCTTCATTTGAGCCCATGTTGTGATTGGTGGGTGACCTCTTGTTTCTCGCCGCTTAGTGACTTGCTCCCATGAAATGAGGACATAGTCTTGGAACTCAAGAGATGCCATGGTGATCTTCTTTTCCTCTTCATAGTTGTGCAAGAGAAAGATCTTGTCAACTTTCAATGCCCATGAAAGATGGTCTTCGGGATCGCTGCTTCTAGAGAACCTAGGCATGCTGAACTTGAGCTTGTCGTAGCGTTGTTCGTCATTGTGGTTGGTGTTGGGTAACGCAGTAATTTCAAAAAAAAATCCTACGCGCACGCAAGATTATGGTAATGTATAGCAACGAGAGAGAAGAGTGTTGTCCACGTACCCCCGTAGACCACAAGCAGAAGCATTATGATAACACGGTTGATGTAGTCGTGCGTCTTCATGATCGACTGATCCTAGCACCGAAGGTACGACACCTCCGCGATCTGCACACGTTCGGCTCGCTGACGTCTCACGAACTCACGATCCAGTAGAGTGTCAAGGGAGAGCTTCGTCAGCACGGTGGATTATGGTGGAGGGGGGCACCGCACACGGCTAAGAGATCAATGATCAACTTGTGTGTCTATGGGGTGCCCTCCTCCCCCGTATATAAAGGAGTGGAGGAGGGGGAGGGGGCCGGCCTCCTAGGCACGCCCCAAGGGGAGTCCTACTCCCACCGGGAGTAAGATTCCCCCTTCCCTAGTTGGATTAGGAGCGAAGGAAGGGGAGGAAGGAGGAAGGAAAGGGGGGGGTCCCCCTCCCAATTCTGAATGGGCTTGGGGGGGGGGGCACGCCCCCTCCTTTGCTCCCTTCTCCTCTCTCCAACTATGGCCCATAAGGCCCATATACCTCTCGGGGGGTTCCGGTAACCTCCCGGTACATCAGTAAATGCCCGATCTCACCCGGAACCATTCCGATGTCCAAACATAGTCATCCAATATATCGATCTTCATGTCTCGACCATTTAGAGACTCTTCGTCATGTCCGTGATCATATCCGGTACTCCAAACTACCTTCGGTACATCAAAACACATAAACTCATAATGCGATCGTCACCGAACGTTAAGCGTGCGGACCCTATGGGTTCGAGAACTATGTAGACATGACAGAGACACGTCTCTGGTCAATAACCAACAGCGGAACCTGGATGCTCATATTGATTCCTACATATTCTACGAATATCTTTATCGGTCAAACCACATAACGATATACGTTTTTCCCTTTGCCATCGGTATGTTACTTGCCCGAGATTTGATCGTCGGTATCTCAATACCTAGTTCAATCTCGTTACCGGAAATTCTCTTTACTCGTTCCGTAATGCTACATCCCGTAACTAACTCATTACCTACATTACTTGCAAGGCTTATAGTGATGTACATTACCTAGAGGGCCCACAGATACCTCTCCGACAATCGGAGTGACAAATCCTAATCTCGATCTATGCCAACTCAACAAACACCATCAGAGACACCTGTAGAGCACCTTTATAATCACCCAGTTACGTTGTGACGTTTGGTATCACACAAAGTGTTCCTCTGGTATTCGGGAGTTGCATGATCTCATAGTCATAGGAACATGTATAAGTTATGGATAAAGCAATAGCAACAATTTAAACGATAATCGTGCTAAGCTAACAGATGGGTCAAGTCAATCACATCATTCTCTAATGATGTGATCCCGTTAATGAAATGACAACTCATGTCTACTGTTAGGAAACATAACCATCATTGATTCAACGAGCTAGTCAAGTAGAGGCAAACTAGTGACACTTTGTTTGTTTATGTATTCACACATGTACTAAGTTTCTAGTTAATACAATTCTAGCATGAATAATAAACATTTATCATGATGTAAGGAAATATAAATAACAACTTTATTATTTCCTCTAGGGCATATTTCCTTCAGTCTCCCACTTGCACTAGAGTCAATAATCTAGATTACATTGTAATGATTCTAACACCCATGGAGTCTTGGTGCTGATCATGTTTTGCTCGGGAGAGGCTTAGTCAACGGTTCTGCAACATTCAGATCCGTATGTATATTGCAAATCTCTATGTCTCCCTCCTTGAATTGATCGCGAATGGAATTGAAGCATCTCTTGATGTGCTTGGTTCTCTTGTGAAATCTGGATTCCTTTGCCAAGGCAATTGCACTAGTATTGTCACAAAACATTTTCATTGGACCCGGTGCACTAGGTATGACACCTAGATCGGATATGAACTCCTTCATCCAGACTCCTTCATTTGCTGCTTCTGAAGCAGCTATGTATTCCTCTTCACACATAGATTCCGCCACGACGCTCTGCTTGGAACTGGACCAACTAACAGCTCCACCATTTAATAAAAACATGTATCCGGTTTGTGACCTAGAGTCATCCGGATTAGTGTCAAAGCTTTCATCGACGTAACCGTTTACGACGAGCTCTTTGTCACCTCCATATACGAGAAACATATCCTTAGTCCTTTTCAGGTATTTCAGGATATTCTTGACCGCTTTCCAGTGATCCACTCCTAGATTACTTTGGTACCTCCCTGCTAAACTGATAGCAAGGCACACATCAGGTCTGGTACACAGCATTGCATACATGATAGAGCCTATGGCTGAATCATAGGGAACACCTTTCATTTTCTCTCTATCTTCTGCACTGGTCGGGCATTGAGTCTAACTCAACTTCACACCTTGTAATACAGGCAAGAACCCTTTCTTTGCCTGATCCATTTTGAACTTCTTCAAAACTTTATCAAGGTATGTGCTTTGTGAAAGTACAATTAAGCGTCTTGGTCTATCTCCATAAATCTTGATGCCCAATATATAAGTAGCTTCACCGAGGTCTTTCATTGAAAAATTCTTATTCAAGTATCCTTTTATGCTATTCAGAAATTCAGTATAATTTCCGATCAACAATATGTCATCTACATATAATATCAGAAATGCTACGGAGCTCCCACTCAATTTCTTGTAAATACAGGATTCTCCAAAAGTCTGTATAAAACCATATGCTTCACACTATTAAAGCGTATATTCCAACTCCAAGAGGCTTGCACCAGTCCATAAATGGATCGCTGGAGCTTGCACACTTTGTTAGCACCTTTTGGATCGATAAAACCTTCTGGTTGCATCATATACAACTCTTCTTTAAGATATCCATTAAGGAATGCAGTTTTGACATCCATTTGCCAAATTTCATAATCATAAAATGCAGCAATTGCTAACATGATTCGGACGGACTTAAGCATCACTACGGGTGAGAAGATCTCATCATAGTCATCTCCTTGAACTTGTCGAAAACCTTTTGCAACAAGTCGAGCTTTGTAGACAGTAATATTATCATCAGTGTCAAACTTCTTCTTGAAGATCCATTTATTCTCTATGGCCTGCCAATCATCGGGCAAGTCAACCAAAGTCCATACTTTGTTCTCATACATGGATCCCATCTCAGATTTTATGGCCTCAAGACATTTTGCGGAATCTGGGCTCATCATCGCTTCCTCGTAGTTCGTAGGTTCGTCATGGTCAAGTAACATGACTTCCAGAACAGGATTACCGTACCACTCTGGTGCAGATCTTACTCTAGTTGACCTACAGGTTCTGCAGTTACTTGATCAGAAGTTTCATGATCATCATCATTAGCTTACTCACTTACTGGTGTAGGAATCACTGGAACTGATTTTAGTGATGAACTACTTTCCAATAAGGGATAAGGTACAATTACCTCGTCAAGTTCTACTTTCCTCCCATTCACTTCTTTCAAGAGAAACTCCTTCTCTAGAAAGGACCCATTCTTAGCAACGAATATCTTGCCTTAGGATCTATGATAGAAGGTGTACCCAACAGTCTCCTTTGGGTATCCTATGAAGACACATTTCTCCGATTTGGGTTCGAGCTTACCAGGTTGAAGCTTTTTCACATAAGCATCGCAGCCCCAAACTTTAAGAAACGACAACTTGGGTTTCTTGCCAAACCACAGTTCATAAGGTGTCGTCTCAACGGATTTAGATGGTGCCATATTTAACATGAATGCAGCTGTCTCTAAAGCATAACCCCAAAACGATAGCGGTAAATCAGTGAGAGACATCATAGATCGCACCATATCTAATAAAGTGCGGTTACGATGTTCGGACACACCATTACATTGTGGTGTTCCAGGTGGCGTGAGTTGCGAAACTATTCCGCATTGTTTCAAATGAAGTCCAAACTCATAACTCAAATATTCACCTCCACGATCAGATCGTAGAAACTTGATTTTCTTGTTACGATGATTTTCCACTTCACTCTGAAATTCTTTGAACTTTTCAAATGTTTCAGACTTATGTTTCATTAATTAGATATACCCATATCTACTCAAATCATCTATGAAGGTGAGAAAATAACGATATCCACCGCGAGCTTCAATGTTCATTGGACCACATACATCAGTATTTATAATTTCCAATAACTCTGTTGCTTGCTCCATTGTTCCGGAGAACGGAGTTTTAGTCATCTTGCCCATGAGGCATGGTTCGCAAGTAACAAGTGATTCCAGAAGTCCATCAGAATGGTGTTTCTTCATGCGCTTTACACCAATATGACCTAAACGGCAGTGCCACAAATAAGTTTCACTATCATTATCAACTCTGCATCTTTTGGCTTCAATACTATGAACATGGGTATCACTACTATCGAGATTTAGTAAAAATAGACCACTCACCAAGGGTGCATGACCATAAAAGATATTACTCATATGAACAGAACAATCATTATTCTCTGATTTAAATGCATAACTGTCTCGCATCAAACAAGATCCAGATATAATGTTCATGCTCAACGCTGGCACCAAATAAAAATTATTTAGGTCTAAAACTAATCCTGAAGGTAGATGTAGAGGTAGCGTGCCGACGGCGATCACATCAACTTTGGAACCATTTCCCACACGCATCGTCACCTCGTCCTTAGCCAATCTTCGCTTAATCCGTAGCCCCTGTTTGGAGTTGCAAACATTAGCAACTGAACCAGTATCAAATACCCAGGCACTACTCTGAGCATTATTAAGGTACACATCAATAACATGTATATCAAATATACCTTTCACTTTTCCATCCTTCTTCTCCGCCAAATACTTGGGGCTGTTCCGCTTCCAGTGACCACTTCCTTTGCAGTAAAAACACTCAGTCTCAGGCTTAGATCCAGACTTGGGTTTCTTCACTTGAGCAGCAACTGGCTTGCTGTTCTTCTTGAAGTTCCCCTTCTTCCCTTTACCCTTTTTCTTGAAACTGGTGGTCTTGTTGACCATCAACACTTGATGATCCTTCTTGATTTCTACCTCCGTAGCCTTTAGCATTGCGAAGAGCTCAGGAATTGTTTTATCCATCCCTTGCATATTATAGTTCATCACGAAGCTCTTGTAGTTTGGAGGCAGTGATTGAAGAACTCTGTTAATGACACGATCATCAGGAAGATTAACTCCCAGTTGAGTCAAGTGGGTGTGGTACCCAGACATTCTGAGTATGTGTTCACTGACAGAACTATTCTCCTCCATCTTGCAGCTATAGAACTTATTGGAGACTTCATATCTCTCAATCTGGGCATTTTCTTGAAATATTAACTTCTACTCCTGGAACATCTCATATGCTCCATGACGTTCAAAATGTCGTTGAAGTGCCGGTTCTAAGCCATAAAGCATGGCACACTGAACTATCGAGTAGTCATCAGCTTTGTTCTGCCAGGTGTTCACAACATTTGGCGTTGCTCCTGCAGCGGGTTTGTCACCTAGCGGTGCTTCCAGGATGTAATTCTTCTGCGCAATAATGAGGATAATCCTCAAGTTACTGACCCAGTCCGTGTAGTTGCTACCATCATCTTTCAACTTAGCTTTCTCTAGGAACGCATTAAAATTTAACGGATCAACAGCACAAGCTGTCTATCTACAACAACATAGACATGCAAAAATACTATCAGGTACTAAGTTCATGATAAATTAAAGTTCAATTAATCAAATTACTTAAGAAGTCCCACTTAGATAGACATCTCTCTAATCGTCTAAGTGATCATGTGATCCATATCAAATAAACCATGTCCAATCATCACATGAGATGGAGTAGTTTTCAATGGTGAACATCACTATGTTGATCATATCTACTATATGATTCACGCTCGACCTTTCGGTCTCAGTGTTCCGAGGCCATATCTGCATATGCTAGGCTCGTCAAGTTTAACTCGAGTATTCTGCATGTGCCAAACTGGCTTGCACCCGTTGTATGTGAACGTAGAGCTTATCACACCCGATCATCACGTGGTGTCTCGGCACGATGAACTGTAGCAACGGTGCATACTTAGGGAGAACACTTATACCTTGAAATTTAGTGAGAGATCATCTTATAATGCTACCGCCAAACTAAGCAAAATAAGATGCATAAAGGATAAACATCACGTGCAATCAATATAAGTGATATGATATGGCCATCATCATCTTATGCCTTTGATCTCCATCTCGAAAGCACTGTCATGATCACCATCGTCACCGGCTTGACACCTTGATCTCCATCGAAGCATCCTTGTCGTCTCGCCAACTATTGCTTCTACGACTATCTCTACCGCTTAGTGATAAAGTAAAGAAATTACATGGCGATTACATTTCCTACAATAAAGCGACAACCATATGGCTCCTGCCAGTTGCAGATAACTGTGTGACAAAACATGATCATCTCATACAATAAAATTTAGCGTCATGTCTTGACCATATCACATCACAACATGCCCTACAAAAGCAAGTCAGATGTCCTCTACTTTGTTGTTGCAAGTTTTACGTGGCTGCTACGGGCTGAGCAAGAACCGTTCTTACCTACGCATCAAAAACCACAACGCGGTATAGTGATTGCTTTTTGATCTTCAGAAAGAACCCTATTCAGTGAATCCGATTCAACTAAAGTTGGAGAAACTCACACCCACCAGCCACCTGTGTGCGAAGCACGTCGGTAGAACCAGTCTCGCGTAAGCGAACGCGTAATGTCGGTCTGGGGCGCTTCATCCAACAATACTGCCAAATCAAGAATCAACTAGTGACGGCAAGCAATATGTATATACCCATGCCCACAACTCCTTTGTGTTCTACTCGTGCATATAACATCTACGCATAAACCTGGCTCGGATGCCACTGTTGGATAACGTAGTAATTTCAAAAAAATTGCTACGCACACGCAAGATCATGGTAATGCATAGCAATGAGAGGGAAGAGTTTTGTCCACGTACCCTTGTAGACTATAAGCGGAAGCGTTATGACAACACGGTTGATGTATTCGTACGTCTTCACGATCGACCGATCCTAGCACTGAAGGTACGACACCTCCGTGATCTGCACACGTTCGGCTCGGTGACGTCCCACGAACTCAAGATCCAGTAGAGTGTCGAGGGAGATCTTCATCAG
This sequence comes from Triticum urartu, assembly GCF_003073215.2. Taxonomy (NCBI): domain Eukaryota; kingdom Viridiplantae; phylum Streptophyta; class Magnoliopsida; order Poales; family Poaceae; genus Triticum; species Triticum urartu. The sequence continues at coordinate 179,491,857 of NC_053026.1, read as the reverse complement.
CACGACGGCGTGATGACGGTGATGATGATGCTACCAGAACAGGGCTTCGCCTAAGCATCGCTACGATATGACCGAGGTGGATTATGGTGGAGGGGAGCACCGCACACGGCTAAGAGATCAATGATCAACTTGTGTGTCTATGGGGTGCCCCCTTCCCCTGTATATAAAGGAGTGGAGGAGGGGGAGGGGGCCAGCCTCCTAGGCGCGCCCCAAGGGGAGTCCTACTCCCACCGGGAGTAGGATCCCCCCTTCCCTAGTTGGATTAGGAGAGAAGGAAGGGGGAGGAAGGAGGAAGGAAAGGGCGGCCGGCCCCCCTTCCAATTCGGATTGGGCTCCTTTGCTCCCTTCTCCTCTCTCCCACTATGGCCCAATAAGGCCCATATACCTCCCGGTACATCGGTAAATGCCCGATCTCACCCAAAACCATTCCGATGTCCAAATATAGTCGTCCAATATATTGATCTTTATGTCTCGACCATTTCGAGACTCATCGTCATGTCCGTGATCATATCCGAGACTCCGAACTACCTTCGGTACATCGAAACACATAAACTCATAATACGATCGTCACCGAACGTTAAGCGTGCGGACCCTGCGGGTTCGAGAACTATGTAGACATGACAGAGACACGTCTCTGGTCAATAACCAATAGCGGAACCTAGATGCTCATATTGGTTCCTACATATTCTATGAAGATCTTTATCAGTCAAACCGTATAATGATATACGTTGTTCCCTTTGTCATCGGTATGTTACTTGCCCGAGATTTGATCGTCGGTATCTCAATACCTTGTTCAATCTCCTTACCGGCAAGTCTCTTTACTCGTTTCGTAATGCTACATTCCGTAACTAACTCATTAGCTACATTGCTTGCTAGGCTTATAGTGATGTAGATTACCAAGAGGGCCCAGAGATACCTCTCTGACAATCGGAGTGACAAATCCTAATCTCGATATATTCCAACTCAACAAACACCATCGAAGACACCTGTAGAGAACCTTTATAATCACCCAGTTACATTGTGACATTTGGTAGCACACAAAGTGTTCCTTCGGTATTCGGGAGTTGCATGATCTCATAGTCATAGGAACATGTATAAGCTATGGAGAAAGCAATAGAAACAAACTAAATGATCATCGTGCTAAGCTAACAGATGGGTCAAGTCAATCACATCATTATCTAATGATGTGACCCCGTTAATCAAATGACAACTCATGTCTATGGTTAGGAAACATAACCATCATTGATTCAACGAGCTAGTCAAGTAGAGGCAAACTAGTGACACTCTGTTTGTCTATGTATTCACACATGTACTAAGTTTCCGGTTAATACAATTCTAGCATGAATAATAAACATTTATCATGATATAAGGAAATATAAATAACAAATTTATTATTGCCTCTAGGGCATATTTCCTTCAGTTGGGACGATTGTAATTGTGATGACGCTCTTGCCGTGGTGGAGGATCTTGAACCAGTTGTTCCTCGTGCTCTTCATGATTAGCTTGACATCGAGGGAATGGAATTCTTGCATGGTTCCTCATTTCTTGGCGCTCCTCAAGGCGTGCAGCTTCTTCTTGTAGACGTACTTGGCTGTTACGCTCGTCAACGACTTGTGTTGCTTCGCATAGAGCATGTTGGGCTTCAAGGGATTGTTCCTCATGATGATGTTGCTCTTGTTGAGGGGCATCGCCATCTTGTTGTTCTTGATGTATTGGAGCTTGTTCTTGGACCGAAAGATCATTGGCTTGGTGACATAGTCATTCATGTTCCGAGAGATGGGCTTGTAAACCATTGCCATGGAATGGGCTTTGTGGAGCTTGATGATCTTCATGATCTTGATGACATTGTGAACGAGCTCGTGGAGGACGTGCTTCCTAAGAAGTGTACGAGGAATGTCGGCTTGAGTGGCACCGGCTTGAAGATGTCGAGGATGTAGCAGAACGGTTGACCCACAAGGCATGAATCTCCCCCATGTGTGTGTAAAGATTGTGGTCGAGGTAGTCTCTTGTGTGTTTCTCGGATTGTCGCTAGTCGGTGGCGAGTAGGTCAATGCGATCGTTCAACGCTTCATTCTGTTGATGCGAAGCTCTTTGTGCACCGAAGAGGTGGTTCTTGGTGACGTAGTTGTTAAGGTCCTCATCTTGCTCGATGAAGAGTGGGTTCGACGAAGTAGTTGGCCTATCCATCATCTCAAGCAAGTATGTGAGTGGAAGAAAGGAAAGAACTATGCCAAATGTACCTTATCAGATGTTGAAAATGGATCAATGATCACTCAATAGTGTAACAAGGAAATAGCACAATTGGTACCGGACCTTAACGATTCTCACACCTACACAAATAAAGCTTTTGGAGTAGCTTGATGAGGATGGTGGCACAAAATGTATGCAAATGTTAGCAAGATTAAATAATGTTGAAAAATATTCACAAATTCACAGATGCAACAAGTAGACCAATTGCAAGATGTTGCACTCAGAAACACATGCACGGATAGATAAATGGGGTCCTGCAACCAAGGAATGAGCTCCAAAATGTGGAATCCACAGAAAATGCTCTTGCTGCACAACACAAGAGAGACGCTAGCACGATTGCTCAATAGGCGGATATGAGACTTGTGCACAACCTACAAAGCAAAATGCAATGACTTCTATCCCAGGTATGCTCTATGTATGATGTTCCGGTGATATGATCCAAGGTGATTGAGTATGACAATATTAATGTAGTATGATGCTATGGTTATTGCTTAAACACTCTTTGCTTATCTTTCTCTTGTGCTTAATAGCTTGTTGTCTCTTTCTTTTTGAGCTCTTTATTTGGCCTCTATGCAAAACTTCACAAACCAATATAGCAATTGTGTATATGCGGTGACAATATTTGTGACACAAGAGATGATACCAAGATGCTTGTACCAAGATGATATGGTATATATGCTATGGGAAAGATGATCACTAATGTGCACAAGTAACATCGTCGGAAATACTCAATGGCTAGTCTTGATAGGAAAGTTATGCAAAATCGGCTATGGGGTTATCAATGCAATGGCAAGGGAGTACAAAAAGGTGTCATCGAGGTTACCGTCCCTTGCTTACGGTGATGGTGTCAAGATGATGAAGTGGTTGTTGTCGATATCGAGACATTGGTGAAGATGAGTGGTGGTGATGTCGAAGCCGAACCATTCCTAGTTAGCTGAAACACCCTCGGAAACAGAGAATCACAACTCAAATTATCAAAACCAAAGGAAAATGGTGGTAGCAAAAAGTGGTGGTAAGGTTGAGTATGTCGAGGGGTTAGCGGAAGTGGAGTGGTGGTGGTAGTGGGTATGAGGTTGTGAAAGGGAAGGTGGCTGAAAAATTGCACGAAATGCAGTTTTGACAGGTGAAGCCGGAAGATCCGAGAGGGGATTCGGCAGATCGGGCTGGTCCGGATGATCCGGGCAGGTCAACCAGCACGGGCTAGGGCTTGGGATGAACACGAAAATTGTAGGGAAAAGAAAAAAATTCAGGGATTTTTGATGGATTTCGTGGTGGAGATGGTGGGGAAAGGGTGGATCCACTTGCAACACAACGAATCCATGGATCAAAATCAACAAAACTTCATCAAACCAACAAATCATGAAAAAATCGGTATGGCTATTTTTGTGGGGATTTTCGAAATTGGACAAAACACACAAAATTAGGCTAGAAAACGGGGGTAGGGACTCCAAACTGGTAATAAACCTTGGCTCATGATACCAAGATGATGTAGGGTGGAACCCTAGGGGCCGTTCTGTCATGATTTGGAGGGGTATTCCCGAAGAACACGATGAACACATGAGGGGAACTGAGAGGAAACACTCAAATCAACGAGAAACGATCACACATGTGCTAGATCCATGAAAAAAAGATACATGATTCAAATCCAATAAAGGTGGATACGAAGGTCACTAGTTCATATCCTAGAAGGAGGTCTTGAATCCACTAGGGGATCTTCCCTCAAGAGGGGGTCTTGAATCCACTTGGGGGATCTTCTCCTAGGAGGCCTTAGTCTCCAATGGAGTAGGTATCAAGTGGATGCGCAAAGCTCTATCTCTCATATGAGCTAAACCAATGCCAACCCTAGAAAAGTGGAGGTGGAGTAATATATGTACGCTAGGGGGACGAAAGGGTACATGGGCTTCGACCCAAAACACACATGTAGGTGGTGGTCCGGATGATCCGGGTGTCAGGGGTGCGTATGATCCGGGCGACCTTCCGGATCGTCCAGATGTGACGTGGTCGCTTCAGGGGGTCGGTGTCGGGGATATACCCCGCGGCGTAACCCGGCCGGGCTTGGCGATTCACCGGCGACCCGCACTGACCAGACGGTTTACAAGCAACCTGACTGAATATTATGACTCACTGGTAACCCAGAGGGCGGGACAGATGGATGACAAGGCACAAGGCCCAAAAGGTCGGTTTATGTTAATGGTGGGCCGGTTTAAGAGAAAAGGTGTGAGGAATATTTCCCTTACAAGGAGTCAAGACCCAGACTTGTATCCGGTTTGTATTAGAAGATAGACTAGTCCTAATCCTAATAGGACTCCACATGTGAACCGCCCCTTCAACATATATAAGGAGGGGCATGGCTCCCCAAAGGGGGAGAGGAGAAGAAAATAATCTCTAGGGCTAGACACAACTAAGAGGAGAGCCGGTTTATGCGGCAACTCCCTCATGAGCGTAATGAGACCTAGCCACAAACAGCATGTAGGGCTATTCCGGATGATGTTTCTCGGGGCCTGAAGCTGTCTAAATCCTTGTATTGTGTTGCATCTCTCGATACCGCTCAACCCCACTCAAGCTACCACATAGATGTGTTGGCCTCACGACTAAGTCCTCACACTAGGACATCTGCCGTGACAATCCCATGACAGTCGGGTTGTCCGGGACTTGGTCCGGACATCTGGGTCCCTCCGAATGATCCGGGCCGGGGTCCGGATGATCCGGCTTCAGAGAGCTGGCTTCGGTGTCTTCAGGCATGTTGGCCGGATCATCTGAGTCAGGGTCCAGATTGTCCGGGTTGGGGCCGGATCGTCCGGACGGCCGTCCGGATCATTCGGGCATGTCCTGTCTAGCCCTTTCTCTTCTCCGTATACGCATTCGCCTTCCTCCCTTAGTTGGACTTTCTCCTTAGCTTCTCCATGGTGAACTCCTTGGTACCTGAGTATGCAAAGTGTCTCCGTTTGAGGTAGTAGCCATGTCTCATGTGTTTCAAAGAGGAATTGCGAGAGGAGAGATGTCACCTCGGTTTCGAGAACTATTGCACGTGCACGTGTCATGGGTCCACTTGGCACTTGGTGAGACAATGGTGGGTCCATGGGGATGACCTTGGGATGCTCCGCATCACGTACTTCTTCGCACGTTCGTAGTCGGATCGTGAATGATGACTTCCTCCAAAACAACAGTTACCATCTCATCAAAAGACGAGACACCTTTGCCTCTATCATAACTAGTGCTTTTCCTCCTGATTCAGGAGTTCTCTGTCTGCTAAGGACAATGATTCTAAGCTAGATAATGGAGTTGGTGAAGGTTTGTAGCCATGCATGCCAACTCTGACTAAAAGCTCAATTGCATATTTTTCGTAAGATAGATGAATGTTGTCCTTCTTTTTGTTGTTCAATACCCAGAAAGAAGTGCAAGTCTCTCAAATCTTAGAGAGCAAAGTATGGGTCCAATTCTTTGAGAATTCATGTTACTATTTCATTAGATGAACTAAGAACAATGATATGTATAAGAACAAATATTTATACTTGGGATTTATTTTAGGTAAATAGTGATGTGTCATAGTTGGACAGAATAAACATGAGAGCTTGCAGTTTTACACTTACGCGTGAGTACCATGCCCTGGGAGCTTGCTTCATCCCATAAAAAAGCTTTATCAAACTTGCATACATGAAAGGGTGCATTCTTCTCCTCAAACCCAGGTGTTTGCTTCATGTACACTTCCTCTATCAGAACACCATGAATAAATGCATTCTGCACATCTAGATGTCTAGCTCCACTCCTAGATGCAACAATAGACATTACAAGAAAAATGGTGACAACGTAATTTACTAGACTAAAAGCGTGCTCATAATCTACACCATACCATTGTTTGAAGTCATTGGGTGCAAGTCTTGCTTTATAGTGGTCTATGGTCCCATCAATTTTTTTTTGATCCTAAACATCCATTTGCAATCAATCAAAAAAATCCTCATGACAAGGAACCACTTGCCATGTTTTATTTTTTTGCAGTGTCATATGTTCTTATTCAATGGCTTTCCCCCATTGAGTGTTACCAAGCAGTTATTCTAGACTGTAAGGTGCGCCCTTTGTAAAACCAAATATAACAATATTTTATAATTGATGTGATTCCTACCTCCCCTTTGTTGCCTTCTCCATGTGGTGATTGATATGTCTCAAACGCATCTATAATTTTTGCTTGTTTCCTGCTATACTTATATCATTATTACATAGTTTGGCATCAATTTTCATCATTTTCTATACTAACCTATTAATTCAATGCCTAGTTTTGATTTGTTACCTACTTTAGAATTTGCAAAAATATATTTTCCTGGAGCAAAAAAAATATGACACTCAAATTTAAGCTAGAAGATCCACTAGGACAAAAGCCCAGGGGGGCCACCAGATACCCACGCGGCCTATTCACTCTAAGAACAGGGGGCATGGGGTCCCTCGACCTCCTATCCACCTAGGCACACCTACCTCTATGTATGCTAAAAATACCCGACGAATTTTTACCATAATTTTTACGTTGCCGCCACATCCCGATGTGAGGTGGTCTTTGTTTTAGCCATTTTCTGGCATCGCGATGAAGGGGGGAGTTGAACTTCGTCGAACTCTCTGTCGTACCTTGTTTCTTCTATGATGATCTATGAGTAGTCCACATTCGGGGCTAAGGGTTTGCACCAGTAGCTATGTGTTCATAGAGTTAAATTATGTGAATTGAAAGTTGCTCATCTATGAGTTCTTCATGTTCAATTGAATATGTTAAGAATCAATGAGATCATGATGTGTGTCGATTATAATCCTGGGGACACCCAAGGTGACAATATGGTGACTCATTAGACAAAGATTAGAACAATAAAGATTAGGAGGTGACTATTTAGTATAGTTTTTAGGGTTGTCTGAGGTGACATTGGGGTTGCACAATGATCAAGATTATAAAGACGAACTTGGAGGTTTGCTTAGCCATACCAATGTTATCTCGTCCCAATTTGATATAGTAATAGAGAAACTTTGAATTATTCTTGACTGCACTTCTTCAAGGATATATCATGTATTTTGGCAATGTTAGTGACTTTGAGAGTTGGCACTAGTGAAAGTAAGAACCTTGTGTCTTGTTTACAAGAATTGTGACATAGTTTAATCACTTCTAATTTTGTTTACCTTGTTGCCCTATTTTATTCTAAAAATATAAAAATATTGTCACGATCCGAAGTTCCAAACTATATGTTATCACCCTGAACCTCTTCACTGAATTAGTGCACCTATACAATTAACAATTATATTGGGTGTGTTGGGGACACCAGACACTTGCACCTTGTATTTGATTGGAGGGTAGTTTGAGAGAGAACATTTTCAACCAACGCGTCCCACGAATTCATAAACCTTAGGTCATCCACTTTTGGGACATTTTTTATTGTCCTACAATCCTCTGTGCTTGGGAGAGTCGACATTCTACAAGATAGAAGTGTGTAGTAGACATCAAATTGTTTCTGGCACCATCGCCGAGGAAGTGAGTGCTTGAAGGTATCTTGTTTAGATCGTACAATTGAATGTTCTTGTTCACTAGTTTGGCTTATGGAAGAACACAACCACAAAAATGAGTGAACTTGATTTTTTTAAAATTATCTGGAGAACATGGAATCAACACATGGTCTTGATGTATTCAAAGAAGAATATAAATATGTTATTAGTATATGTTCCTTGAATATTAATCATGATGGCAATTTTATTAGTATGTATTCTATTCATTAGATGACCCGTTCTGCCAATTGGCACAGAGACCAACTACAACCAAGAAGTTAAGCAAACTATTTGAAGGATTTTTTTCCTCAACTCTCTACAAATATTTATACTCATAATGTGTTTTTATTTGCCTTGATAATAATAATTGCCCATGGCTTTCTTTGGCGATTTGTTTTCGGTGACATGAGACACAATTCATTTTGTATTTTTTCCCCAAGTGTCTCCAACTATGCAAAGACAAAGTACAACTAGAAGTTAAGCTTGTGGTGGCATGTATAGCATACGCTCCTTGAATAAATCATCCTGAAAGGGTGATCGAGAAGGCGAATAGACTATTCGTCCTATTCTTTCATGGTCCAACCTGGTTAAAAGCAAAATCTGAATGAACTTCCCAGGGAAAATGACCTGAAACATGCGAACTGAGAACCCCACTCGGGATTACACGAGAAGAAGGAAACCAGGCGAACTGACCAGATGATTGACGGTCTAGGAAAGAGTGCGACCAGTGAGCACGTGAAACATACATGCCAGTCAGCCAAACAGTAGGGGTAAAAGGTCATGAGAGATGGTAGAACACACCACCCGGCCAACTGCAACGGTCCAATGTTGGGCAACACAACACGTGATCCATCGAGCCAAAAGGATCTCATGTTCGGGCAATGCTAAAAAACTACATCCATAGCCTAAAATAGGTAGTCACCTCCTCTCTGCCCTGACTAGTTATCCATATTGGGCATTGCAGGTTTAGATAGTAGAGAACATGGTTGTTGGTATGACTGTGTGTTCCATGTACAAACATTTTGTTCGTTGGTCGGCTGTTGTGTCCGGTTGTGCTTGGCACATCCAAGTGATCGTCATGGGGTCCAACATTCATGGTTCTGACTCAGCCCTCCCTCTTAGAGGACATCTTTTAATGGGCTCGGTGCGTAGCTGGTGGCTCGTGCACACGGTACTGAGAATTGGTGGTCGACCATTGTGTTCTGGTGTGTTACATACACTTATTCGATGGTATATGCGGATTGGATGCTCTGGGATGTCTTCTCGTACTTTCAAAACCAGCTCTCTATAGTCTTCAACACCGATGAGACGGAGATGAAATCTGACCTGCCTCGACTAGTTCCTTGTTTTACTAACATGGTGCATGGATTTTCAATGGATCGGGGTGTAACTAAAATAATCCACCACTACCAGGTCTGTTCGGTGCTATTGTGTGTTTTGTAATGCATGTTTGGTTCACCGCTCAGCTCTTTTATCTGGTTGTTCCAGGCACAGCCATGTGATCATCATGGGGTCCAGCATTCATGGATCTCACTCGGCTATCCCTCTCAGAGGACGATTGTTAATGGGCCTTGTCCGTAGCCGATGGCTTGCGCACATGGTATGGTTGGTTTGATGGTCGTCTGTTGTGTTCGGGTGTGTTAGATACTCTGACTCAATGGTCTAGCGGGACGGGGTGCTTTGGGATGTCTTCTCAAACTTTGAAAACCAACTATGTGAAGTCATCAATACTAGTGAGACAGATATGAAACATGACCTGCCTTGATTAGCTCGTTGTTTTACTAATGTGGCGCAAAAGGTTTTAATGGGAGGGGATATAATTAAAATAAGTCACCACCACTCTATTTATCACACAAGATAATGGTTGTTGATGCCAAACATACTTACACCCTCGATAGGCATTTTGTTTGGCGGTGGCTTGTCAGTAGTTGCATGCGCATGTTGTCTCGGCCACCATGGTGTGCTGCTGGTTGGAGGCGAATATGTCTTTGCAAATGTCGTTTACCACTTTTTGGGGACAATACATCTATGCTCAGTTCATCTCGGCTATTGCCGCTGAGTAGCTCATAAACCTATTTAGATTTTCCTTATGTTGGATCTGGCAACACTGGTATGTGTATGTCGATGGCTTCGGGATGCATTATAGCTTGCAGCTATGGTCTGTGGTGGGTGGGGGTGAAGAGGCAGTCGTGGAGGCAGGTTGTTGCTCGTGTACAATTGGCATGTCCATAGAACACGTACAGAGCAATGGTACAGAGGAACCCACCACGACAAATATCCTAAGCCATCGCAACCATCCATTCGACTACGCCTGACGTAGAAAAAAATTAATTGTTCGGTCATTAGAGCCAGTCACCCAATAGGGGTAAAAGCATATACAAAAATGGTCGAGTGTGCCCCTGGTAGTCAGCTCAAACTTGTGTTCTATTTGCCTTGATAATGATCATGGCCCATAGCTTTCTTTCGAGATTTGTTTTTGATGACATGACACTCTATTCGTGATCAATTTTTTCACACATCTCTACAACTATGCAAAGACCAACTACAACTAGAAGTTAAGAAACCTATGGGTGGCGGCACTTGTGGCAGATGCTCCTTCAATAAATCACCCCAAAAGGGTGATCGAGAAGGTGAATTTACTGTAAGTCTTATTATTTCAAGCTCCAGTGGGGCTAAAAGAAAGCCGAGTGCCCATCCCACAGCAAATAACCCAAAGCAAGCGAACCGAGAACCCCATCCGGAATTACACAAGAAGAAGGAAACCCGGAAAACCGACCAGACGATCGATGGTCCAGGGAAGAGGCACCAACAAGCATGTGAGGCACACACGACAATCGGTTAGAAAGCATGGGTAAAAGGCCAGGAGCGATGGTAGAACATGCCATCTGGCTAGCCGCAACGGTCCAATGTCGGGCAGCACAACACGTGATCCATCAAGCCACAAGGATCTCAAGGTGTGTGCAACACCAAAAAAATGCACCCATAGCCTAAAACAACAAGCCACCTACTCACTGCCCGGACCCGTTATCTATAGTGGGTGATGCACGTGTAGATGTTGGAGTACATGGCTGTTCGGTACGACCGTGTGTTTCGCATACGCATGTTTGGTTCGATGGTTGGATGTTGTGTATAGTTATGCTGGGCACAACCATGTGATGGTTGTGGGTTTGGTATTCATGGATCTCACTCGACTATGCTTCTTAGAGGACGATGGTAATGGGCCTCGCATATAGATGCTAGTTTGGGGCCACAGTATGGATGGTTGGTTTGCTCATCTAGGCCCCTAGAAAGAATTGGAATTCATCTGGATGGGATAGGAGGAGAAATAAAGTGTTGCATGGTCATCTCTATACCCGACTAGCATAGAACAATCGGGCAAACCTGTTGATGTGTGCCCAAGAAATGCCTTGTACATGCAACAGATATTCTTGGTAGCTCATTTATTTTCACTCACCTGACAAACTCCAGGTAGTCACCATTGGTGTGTGCACCCGAGTAACAATCGATTCAGAAGTTACCCGAGTAGCTAGAGCTAGGACGGGCCACGACTATCTTGCCAGGCACGCCCAAGCTCCCTTTGCCTCTGGCATGCCTACATGGACCATCCACACCATGTGTGTTGGGAAATGCAGCAGAAAACAAAAATTTCTGACCTACGCACCAGTCCAGGACCACTATGAAGACTGCATACAAGGTTTGATCTTTTCGTTACCGACTCGTAGCGCAGCGGAAGTAGAGTCGATGATGATCGGCGGTACAGATACCCGCAACTAGGATTTACAACCTCCCAACTGCGAGGATGTGTACCCTCGTCTGCCCCTTGGGTAGCCCTCCGGGAGGCGGTCGGACAGTCACTCGAACAACCCTTCAGGAGGACCTTCGAAACTCGGACGGTCACACGGACAGCCCTTCAGGCGGCACTCTCGAACTAAGACTGAAACTACGATCTCTCGACAGTGTTGCACACATACGGTGTCATCTATCCGGTAGGGCTTCGCTGTCCAGAATTAGTTCCCACCGGAACCCAGACAGCCTTTCGGATGTACAAAACTATTTCACGGGGAGGGAGAGAGAAGCCAGATCATTGCAATGGCACTTGTATGTGAGAAAGAGAGTGTGTGTAGAGAGTGCCTCTCCACCTCTATTTATAGGAAAACCCAAGGGGTAGGGGGAAACATGAAAAACCCAAAATGCCCACACTTTACGTCACACATAAAGGGCATAAAGGGATGACAAGTGGAGCTCCATGGAGGAGCTGCACCTTTGAACGTCCCACCTTCATGGGGGCCCCCAAAGGGGGTTCCTTGATCCCCAAGCCCTTCTAGAAGCCTTTTGGGAAAGCCCTAAAAGGTGGCTTTCCATAAAAATATCCAAAAAGCACTTTCACTATTCACGACAACATTTCTCAGCGTCTGTTTGAACTGAAAATATTTATGTGGGCTTAGAACATTTCCAGTACCCACTAAAATAATTTTCAACGCATTCCGGAACAATTCTGGATTAGTGATTTTCATCTGCAAAAAGCATCTGAAATGGTTTCGGCAGCTCGGGAACATTTCTGGTTTCTATCCCGGAAAATTCCCAGAAGTATCCAGAATGATTTTGGCACCTTCCAGGAATTATCAGGCATGTCCCGAAAACAATTTGACTTAATGGAATACCCCGAAACAAACTTCCGGTTTTACCAAAACTATTCCGATGTTCTCTCTCCGTAACTCTTTCGCTGTCTCCGAAACTTTTCCGGTGAATTTCTCTCAGACTCCCTGTCTAGTATTTAGCAGATACATGACCCTTATGCGTGTGACCCTATAGGTTCGGTGAAGTATAGACATCGCCGGAACTCTTTCCGATCAATGATCAACATCGGAGCCATGGACACCCATATTGATCCCTATACCCACACGAATGAATATTTGAGTGAACCTCCAGTTGTTGTGTGCTATTCTTATTGCTTCACGATATGTTACAAATACCCGAGGTGAGATTTACTTGCATCCCTGTGGATCAACAACTTGTCCACTATGCTAGTTACCTCGTTACTGGTTTTGTTCTCTTTTCTAGTTTCCGTGTTCCGGCATCCCTGTGATCAAATCATACCGTGTCTGGCCAGGCGATGATGGATACCGTAACACCGAGAGGGCCCAAGAATATCTCTCCATGGTCGGAGGAGAAAATCCCAATCTTGAGCTATCAAGTTACTTAACACACTTTTCCATGAACCTGTAAGACGTCATAATAGCCACCCATTTTGCAAATGACGTTTAACAAACCCCAAAGTTCATGAAGCAAGTATGAAGAAACTCGATACTGTCATGGTCTAAGGAATTATGCAAAGATTAACCATCTCTGTCTTATTAACCATAAACTTGTGACGAATGTATCTCATAGCATAACATCAATTCGGGTCGATTCAACACAAATGTTCCTTCTAACATTGTGCCCTCAAAGTTGCTGGCATAGACATGCCCATGATCAGGAAAACAGAATCATCATGCAACACTTGAGCTAGTCTTAGAGGCCAGACTAGGAATACGTCTTACCGTTTATTATTCCACACGTGCATATGAGTCTTCCTCCGAGCCTCGTGTTATTGTAGACTTGAGAACCATATTAGTTATAGCATGGAACATAAACATAATTACGAACAAGGAGATAATCAATAACATTTATTATTGCCTCTAGGGCATATTTCCTATAATGTGGTCCAATGATAGGATGGATAACCCAACTTATTATGGTTGTTCATGCCGCATCTCTGGCTATCCACGACATTAGAGGAGGAGAAATAAAGCAATGCATAGTCATCTCTATACTCGACTGGCGCAGACCGACCAGCGGCCCCTGCAGCTATGTGACCGACCAATGCCTTGTGCATGAAGTGGCTCATCTTGATGCCTCATTTATTTCCACCAACCCGACAAACTCCAGGTGCTCACCCTTTTGTGTGCAGCCAGGTAACTATCAAGGAAGAAGTTACCCGAACAACGGGACCTCCCGGGTACAACCATATGCATTGGGTGGGGTTAAATGATACGAGTAACACCCACCTTGCCCAGCACACCCAAGTTCCCTTTACCCCTATCAAGTGTGCCTGCACCATCCACAGCGGGAGGGCCCATGATGGGATGGATAATGACCATCGTGGCCACCCACACACATCTCTGGTGCTACACGACACTGGAGTAGGACAAATAAAGCATTGCCTAACTTGCTCCTTACCCAGCTACTTGCCCTGGTGTGTATCTAACTAGCAATCATGGCAAAACTTACCCATCAACGCAAAAACACCATTGAACCTACCCGACTTCTGACACTATCCATGCTGGCGATATGCCCTAGTGGCAATCATGTGATGATGATATTTCCCTGTGTATTCATGAGTTCTTTTGTATTGTCCTCGAACATCATTTGTGATATGTATCAGTAAGTCCGTGACTTGTTTGTGGAACTATATATTGTATGATGATCCTTCTAATGGTCCCTAGTTGATAATTAAGGTTATGCGAACACATACCCTTTTACTATTATATGATTTGGTTGATGACTATGTTTCACTAGTCATGGGCATAGAGGTGCTAAACCCGTAGTATGGATTCGGGGATGGAGATCACCGAGTCAGACAAACCCACTTTGAGACACAGCCAGATAGTGTCATCTTTTTGTCTCAAGTATGTCATGTCCTAGAACCAAGGTCCTCACATGTTCTCGGGATGAGGAATCAAGTCATTTACAGTCTATCAAATGCTACTCCGTAACTAGGTAGTTATAAAGGTAGCTTTCAACTGAGTCATGAGACATGCCACGAGACATGGTTGACCAAGATTGTATTTGCCCTCAGATAAGGAGAGATATTCTTTGGGGCCTCTCAAGTAATCAGATTTGGAAAGCATGGCCATGCGAATTAAGTCAAAAATTAACCCGGTTCGGGAATTTATATCACAGTTTCAAGAAGAGAGGTTGAGCTACCACAAGGGTGACAAGTACTAGCCTTGAGCTCTACAACATATATCATGAGGCAAAAGGAATGTTTCATATAACACATTGTCAAGGTTTGTCTAACGACTTTATGCACACATGGGAGTTGGCACGTTCTGCTAGGAGCCACTACCAACTATCGAGCCAGGTTGTGTCCATGTGTATGTGAACCTATAGGGTCACAAACTTAAGGGGCTGGAGCTCATTCAGATTGGATCCGTGTGGAAATGGGTTTAGACTCCTAGTGTGCCTCAAGGGTTGAACCCATCTCAGATGTCTATATAAAGGGGAGTGGGCACACCACTTAGAGTTGATCTTTTTCCTCCCTCTACAACTGCGGCCACTCCCCACACCCCATGTTGCGCGACCTGACCTAGCAGTCCGCCGCCTGATGCTGCTCTTTGTACGTGTGAATTCCTTGGTGGCATTGTATCTGCGGTGCCTAGATGAACCATTCGAGGGCACCGCAAGGAGCCATTCGAGGGATCCGTGAAGAGTTGTTTACACTACTTTGGCGTTCGTGGGACACCACTATTTGTGGGAGATCAGCCGAACAACTACACGCATCACCCACTCTATGCTACTTGTGAGCTGCATTGGGATTTCCTCGAAGAGGAGAGGATGATGTAGTACAGTAGAGATAAGTATTTCCCTCAGTTAAGAACCAAGGTTAACAATCCAGTAGGAGAACCAAGCAACACCTCGTTAGCAGTACCTACACACAAAATAATAAATACTTGCACCCAACGCAAACGAGGGGTTGTCAATCCCTTGGCGGTTAATTGCAAGGATCAAATCTCGTAGTGATAGATAGATAAATAAAAAAATAAAGTAAATAAAATTGTAGCAAAGTATTTTTTGATTTTAATATATGATAAAGATAGACCCAAGGCCATAGTTTTCACTAGAAGCTTCTCTACTGAAAATAGCATATGGTGGGTAAACAAATTACTGTTAGGCAATTGATAGAAAAGCAAATAACCATGACGATATCCAAGGCAATGATCATGTATATAGGCATCACATCCGAGACAAGTAGACCGACTCCTTCCTGCATCTACTACTATTACTACACACATCACCCGATATCCAGCATGCATCTGGAGTATTAAGTTCATACAGAGTAATGCCTTAAGCAAGATGACATGATGTAGACAAAGTAAACTCAAACAATATGAATAAACCCCATCGTTTTACCCTTAATGGAAACAATACAAATACATGCCTTATCCCCTGCTGTCACTAGGATACAGATCACCACAAGATTGAACCCATCACAAAGCACCTCTCCCATTGCAAGATAAATCAATCTAGTTGGCCAAACCAAATCAATAGATCAGAGAGAAATACAAAGCTATAATAATCATGCATAAAATAGTTCAGAGAAAACTCAAATAATATTCATGGATAATCTGATCATAAACTGACAATTCATCGGATTCCAACAAACACAACGCAAAAAGTGATTACATTGAATAGATCTCCAAGAACATCGAGGAGAACAATGTATTGAAGATCAAAGAGAGAGAAGAAGCCATCTAGCTACTAGTTATGGACCCGTAGGTCTCTGGTAAACTATCAGACATCATCGGAGGGGCGGCAAGGTTGATGTAGAAGCCCTCAGTGATCGATTCCCCCTCCAGCAAAGTGCCAGAAAAGGCCTCCAGATGGGATCTCACGATAACAGAAGCTTGCGGCCGCGAAAAAAGTGTTTTGGGTGGCTCTCTGTTGGTTTCCTGATTTTAGAGAATTTATAGAGGCGGAATTAGGTCAAACAGAGCGAAGGGGGGCCCACAGGGAAACAGGGTGCGCCTACCCCATGGGCGCGTCCTGGTGGCTTATGGGCAAGTCTTCATCTTTTGACTTCCTCCCGAAGCTTCTAGGGTCTCTTATATCCAGAAAAAAATCATCAAAAAGTTTTGTGCCATTTGGACTTTGTTTGGTACTGATATCCTGGAAAATCAAAAATAGGCAAAAAAACAGCAACTAGCACTTTGCACTAAGTTAATAGGTTAGTCCGAAAAAATATATATAATGGCATATAATTGCATATAAAACACACCCAAGATTGATACTATAATAGCATGGAACAAAAAAAATCATGGATACGTTGGAGACATATCAAGCATACCCAAGCTTAATTCTTGCTCGTCCTCGAGTAGGTAAATGATAAAAACGGAATTTTTGATGTGGAATGCTACCTAACATGTTCATCATGTAATATCTCTTTTGTGGGATGAATATTAAGATCCGAATGATTGAAAGCAATAATCTATAGTTTGACATAAAAAATAATAATAATAAGGCATACTGATGACCCACAAGTGTAGGGGACCTATCGTAGCCTTTTCAATAAGTAAGAGTGTCGAACCCAACGAGGAGCAGAAGGAAATGATAAGCGGTTTTCAGCAAGGTATTTTCTACAAGAACTGAAATTATCGGTGACAGATAGTTTTGTGATAAGGTAATTGGTAACAGGTAACAAATAGTAAAAGTAAATAAGGTGCAGCAATATGGCCCAATCCTTTTTGTAGCAAAGGTCAAGCCTGGACAAACTTCTTATATAAAGTAAAGCGCTCCCGAGGACACATGGAAATTATCGTCAAGCTAGTTTTCATCACGTTCATATGATTCGCGTTCGGTACTTTGATAATTTGATATGTGGGTGGACCGGTGCTTCGGTGCTGCCCTTACTTGGACAAGCATCCCACTTATGATTAACCCATATTGCAAGCATCCGCAACTACAACAGAAGTATTAAGGTAAACCTAACCATAGCATGAAACATATGGATCCAAATCAGCCCCTACGAAGAAACGCATAAACTAGGGTTAAAGCTTCTATCACTCTAGCAACCCATCATCTACTTATTACTTCCAAATGCCTTCCTCTAGGCCCAAACAATGGTGAAGTTTCATGTAGTCGACGTTCACATGACACCACTAGAGGGATGACAACATACATCTCATCAAAATATCGAACGAATACCAAATTCACATGATTACTTATAGCAAGACTTCTCGCATGTCCTCATGAACAAACGTAACTACTCACAAAGCATATTCATGTTCATAATCATAGGGGTATTAGTTTGCATAATGGATTTGAAAATATGATCTTCCACCAAGTAAACCAACTAGCATCAACTACAAGGAGCCCTAGATTGGTTCCGCCAAGGTTCCACCTCGTGGTGGCGGAGTTTCGTCCCGTGAGCTTGCTTATGATTTTTTCCTCGACGAAAGAGTCCATATAGCCAAAGATGGGCATCAGAGGGCCACCAGGGGGCCCACGAGGCAGGGGGGCGCCCAGGGGGGTAGGGCGCGGCCCCCACTCTCGTGGACGGTGGGTGTCCCTCCTCTGGTACTTCTTTCGCCCAATATTTTTTATATATTCTGAAAATAATTCTCATGGAGTTTCATGAATTTTGGAGATGTGCAGAATAGATCTATAATATTTGCTCCTTTTCCAGCCCAGAATTCCAGGTGTCGGCATTCCCCCTCTTCATGTAAAGCTTGTAAAATAAGAGAGAATCGGCATAAGTATTGTGACATAATGTGTAATAGCAGCCCATAATGCAATAAATATCAATATAAAAGCATGATGCAAAATGGACGTATCAACTTCCCCAAGCTTAGACCTCGATTGTCCTCAAGCGAAAGCCGAAATCGAAAAATATGTCCACATGTTTAGAGATAGAGGTGTTGATAAAATAAAATACGGACATGAGGGCATCATGATCATTCTTAGAACAGCAACATATATATATTGTCATATGATCTCTTATGCTAAAGTAACAATTCATTCACATACTCAAGTATGAATCGGAAACTTCATTGAAAACTAACAAACTATAATCTCAGTCATTGAAGCAAGTGCAATTTATCATAACATAGGAAAGAGTCAATATAAGAGCTTCTCAGCAAGTCCACATACTCAACCATCATTTAGTGTTTCACAATTGCTAACACTCACGCGATATTTATGGTGATGAAGTTTTAATCGGACACAGAGAAAGATAGGGGCTTATAGTTTGCCTCCCAACTTTTTACCTCAAGGGTAATGTCAACAATAATAGTTCATGAAAACTCACATCCAATTAGCTTTATATATCTGGATCTTTCCAACACATTGTGCTTGCCAAAGGATAAAATGTAAAAAAGAAAGGTGAATATCACCGTGACTCTTGCATGAAGTATAAGACAAGAATAAAAGATAGGCCCTTCGCAGAGGGAAGCAGAGATTGTCATGTGCTTTTATGGTTGGATGCACAAAATCTTAATGCGAAAGAACGTCACTTTATATTGCCACTTGTGATATGGACCTTTATTATGCAGTCCGTCACTTTTATTTCTTCCACATCACAAGATCGTATAAAGCTTATTTTATCCACACTAATAAATCATACATATTTAGAGAGCAATTTTTATTGCTTGCAATGATGACAACTTACTTGAAGGATCTTACTCAATCCATAGGTAGATATAGTGGACTCTCATGGCAAAACTAGGTTTAAGGCTATTTGGAAGCACAAGTAGTATCTCTACTTGGTGCAAATAATTTGGCTAGCATGAGAGGGAAAGGCAAGCTCAACATGTTGGATGATCCATACCAATATAATTTATCTCAGATGCAAGAAAACATAACCCATTCCTTTGTCTTCCTTGTCCAACATCAACTCTTTAGCATGTCATATTTTAATGAGTGCTCACAATCATAAAAGATGTCCATGATATTATATTTATATGTGAAAACCTCTCTTTCTTTATTACTTCCTATTAATTGCAACGATGACCAAAACTATGTCTGTCAACTCTCAACAACTTTTATTCATCATACTCTTTATATGTGAAGTCATTACTCTCCATAAGATCCATATGATCTCTTTATTTATATTTATTCTTTTTCTTTTATTTTATTCCCTCAAGATCATAGTAAGATAATCAAGCCCTTGACTCAACACTAATCTTTATTATAGATAGCTCACGGACTCGATTACATAGAAGGATCATAAAGCAAAACTCAAAACTAAATCATACTAAAACTTTATTCTACTCGATCAAGATATAACCAAAAGGATCGAACTAAGAAAAACGGTAAAGATAAAAGTGATGGTGATATGATATCGGGGCACTCCCCCAAGCTTGGCAGTTGCCAAGGGGAGTGCCCATACGCATGTGTTTATGTTTCCTTCCTCGGAGGTGGTGATGATGGAGTTGTTGATGATGTAGGCTTGTCGTCCATCTTCCAAGGCATAGGTTCACCATCATAGAAGGATGATCGAGTCTCCAGGATCCTCAAATCTACAACCAAACTCATCCTCTTGAATCTATATTCATACTCACAGTTTTGGTTTTGCAGGTCATAGATCTGGGCTTGGAGACGCTCGATTCTCTCGTGAAGCTTGAATGGCCTCCCCAATGTTCTTATCATCAAGCTTGTGGTTGTTGGTGAACTCCATCATTATATGATAGGAGTCGAGTCCACGTTCCACCATCTCCTAGCACTTGAAAACTTGTTGCTCCAATGGCTCGAGCCTTGTCTCCACGCTTCCCGTCCTCATTGGTCCCTCCACATCACGAATGTGCAGCAAACCCTCACGCATCGCAATGGTTTGAGGGTGTTGCAGCACCTCCGCAAGGTAGGGGTTGATGACCTTCTCGAAGAACTTGTCCTTGGGGGCACTTTAAGAAGCCATGGCGATCTAGATCTGTCAGGAAAATAGCTCGAAACAAAGAGAGAGGATATTTGCATGATACGGTTGTCAAAACCTTCGGGAGATTATATAATGATTTTTTACCGACCAAAAGAAGTATCGTGCAAGAAAACGGAGTCCGGAGAGCACACGAGGTGCCCATGAGGCAGGGGGCGCGCCCAAGGGGAAGGGCACGCCCTCCACCCTCGTCGAAGCCTCGTGTCCTTTCCAGGCTGCTTCTTATTTTCCTATTTTCTTAAATATTCCAAAACGGAGAAAAATTGCCATTAGAACTGTTTTGGAGTCGGTTTACTTACCGTACCACGTACCTATTCCTTTTCGAAGTCTGAAACGTTCTGGAAAGTGTCCCTTATGTATTCCTCCGGGGTTACGGTTTCAATAACATTAGTTTCAACATTTATAGGATTACCTGAAATATTATGTTTGATTCTCTGACCGTTTACCACCCTCGGATTTGTGCCTTCGAAGTTGTTGATTTTTATGGCACCTGAACGATAGACCTCCTCGATGACGTAAGGGCCTTCCCATTTAGAGAGGAGTTTGCCTGTAAAAAATCTTAAACGAGAGTTGTATAACAATACATAATCTCCTACATTAAACTCATGTTTTTGTATCCTTTTATCATGCCATCTTTTAACTTTTTCTTTAAACTGTTTGGCATTCTCATAAACCTGGGTTCTCCATTCATCAAGTGAGCTAATGTCAAAAAGCCTCTTCTCACTGGCAAGTTTGAAGTCATAGTTGATCTCTTTAATAGCCCAATATGCCTTATGTTCTAGTTCAAGAGGTAAGTGACATGCCTTTCCATAAACCATTTTATACGGAGACATACCCATGGGATTTTTATATGCAGTTCTATAGGCCCATAATGCATCATCAAGTTTCTTGGACCAATTCTTTTTAGATCTATTAAAAGTCTTTTGCAAAATTAATTTGAGCTCTCTACTACTCAGTTCTACTTGACCACTAGACCGTGGGCGATATGGAGATGCAATTCTATGGTTAACATCATACTTAGCAAGCATTTTACGGAAAGCAACATGAATAAAATGTGAACCACCATCAGTCATTAAGTATCTAGGGACTCCAAACCTCGGAAAAATAACTTCTTTAAGCATCTTAATAGAGGTGTTATGATCAGCGCTACTAGTTGGAATAGCTTCTACCCACTTAGTAACGTAACCAGCGGTAACTAAAATATGTGTATACCCATTAGAAGAAGGAAACGGTCCCATATAATCAAAACCCCAAACATCAAATGGTTCAATAACAAGTGAATAATTCATAGGCATTTCTTGATGTCTACTAATATTACCAATTCTTTAACATTCATCACAAGACAATACAAACTTACGGGCATCCTTGAAGAGAGTAATCCAATAAAAACCGGATTGCAATACCTTATGTGCAGTTCTATCTCTAGCATGGTGTCCTCCATAAGCCTCGGAGTGACACTTGCGTAGGATCTGTTCCTGTTCATGCTCAGGTACACAACATCTAACAACACCATCTACTCCTTCTTTATAAAGATGTGGGTCATCCCAGAAGTAATGCCTTAAATCATAGAAGAACTTTTTCTTTTACTGGTATGTGAAACTAGGTGGTATAAACTTAGTAACAATATAATTAGCATAATCAGCATACCATGGAGCAGTACGAGAGGCATTTATGATAGCTAATTGTTCATCAGGAAAGCTATCATCAATATGTAGTGGGTCATCAAGAACATTCTCTAACCTAGACAAGTTGTCTGCAACGGGGTTCTCAGCTCCCTTTCTATCAATAATATGCAAAACAAATTCTTGAAGCAAGAGAACCCATCTAATAAGTCTTGGTTTAGCATATTTCTTTTCCATAAGATATTTAATAGCAGCATGATCAGTGTGAACAGTTACTTTAGAATCAACAATATAAGGTCTGAACTTATCACAAGCAAATACAACTGCTAAAAATTCTTTTTCAGTAGTAGCATAATTTCTTTGGGCACTATCTATAGTTTTAATAGCATATTGAATAACATTTAATTTCTTGTCAACTCTTTGTCCTAGAACATCCCCTACAACATAATCACTAGCATCGCACATAATTTCAAATGGTAAATTCCAATCAGGAGGTTGAACAATAGGTGCAGAAATCAAAGGTTTCTTAAGTATTTCAAATGCTTGTACACAATCATCCTTAAAGACAAAAGGGACATCTTTTTGTAAGAGATTAGTCAGAGGCAAAGAAGTTTAGGAAAAGTCCTTAATGAACCTCCTATAAAAACTGGCATGAACAAGGAAACTTCTTATACCTTTGATGTCCTTAGGACACGACATCTTTTCAATAGCATCAACTTTAGCTTTATCAACTTCAATACCTCTTTCAGAAATTTTATGCCCCAAGACAATACCTTCATTAACCATAAAGTGGCACTTCTCCCATTTCAAGACAAGATTAGTTTCTTCACATCTCTACAAAACTCGATCAATGTTGCTTAAGCAATCATCAAAGGAAGTTCCGTAAACGGAGAAACCATCCATGAAAGCCTCCACAATATTTTCACAAAAGTCAGAGAATATAGCAGTCATACATCTTTGAAAAGTAGCAGGTGCATTGCATAAACCAAAAGGCATACATCTATAAGCAAAGGTACCGAAAGGGCAAGTAAAAGTTGTCTTTTCTTGATCCTCTTTTGACACAGGTATTTGAGAGAAACCAGAATAACCATCTAGGAAGCAAAAATTTGTATGTTTGGATAATCTTTCTAGCATTTGATCAATAAAAGGTAACGGGTAATGATCCTTTTTAGTAGCTTTATTTAATTTGCAGAAATCAATTACCATTCTATAACCTGTAACAATTCTTTGTGGGATCAATTCATCTTTATCATTAGGAATAACAATAATACCTCCCTTCTTAGGGACACAATGGATAGGACTTACCCACTGACTATCAGCAACAGGATAAATTATACCTGCCTCAGGAAGCTTTAGTATTTCTTTTCTTACCACTTCTTTCATCTTAGGATTTAACCATCGTTGGTGATCAACAACTGGTTTCACGTCTTTCTCCAATTTTATTTTGTGCTGGCAGAGAATGGGACTAATTCCCTTAAGATCATCAAGAGTATATCCAATAGCAAAACGGTGCTTCTTTAGAGTTTTCAATAATTTCTTTTCTTCATGCCCTGAAAGGTTAGCACTAATAATAACAGGATATATCTCTTTCTCATTAAGATAAGCATATTTAAGAGTATCAGGTAAAGGTTTAAGCTCAAACATGGGATCACCCTTGGGTGGAGGAGGATCCCCTAGAATATCAACAGGCAAGTTGTGTTTCAAAATAGGTACATGTTTAAAGAATACTTCATCTATTTACCTTCTTTCATTCATAAACATATCATTTTCATGGTCTAGCAAATATTGTTCTAAAGGATCACTGGGAGGCACGACAATACAAGCAAGACCAATAATTTCATCTTTACTAGGCAATTCTTTATTATGGGGTTGTCTAAGGAATTTAGCAAAATTAAATTCATGAGACATATCCCCTAAACCCACAGAAACAATATCCTTATTGCAGTCTATCTTAGCATTAACAATATTCAAGAAGGGTCTACCAAATATAATGGGACAAAAGTCATCTTGTGGGAAACCAAGAACAAGAAAATCAGCAGGATATTTAACTTTCCCACACAAGACTTCGACATCTCTAATAATCCCAACTAGTGAAATAGTATCTCTATTGGCAAGCTTAATTGTAACATCTATCTCTTCTATCTCAGCAGGTGCAATATCATGCATAATTTCTTTGTATAAGGAATGAGGTATTGCACTTGCACTAGCACCAATATCACATAAGCCATGATAGCAATGATCTCCTATTTTAACAGAACTAACATGCATGCCTACAACAGATCTATGTTTATTTTTAGTATTAGGTCTAGCAATTTTAGCAGATTCATTGAAGAAGTAAATAACATGCCCATCAATATTATCGACCAAGAGATCTTTAACCATAGTAACACTAGGTTCAACTTTAATTTGCTCAGGGGGTTTAGGTGTCTTAATATTACTTTTGTTAACCACAGTTGAAGCTTTAGCATGATCCTTTATTCTAACAGGGAAAGGTGGTTTCTCAATATAAGCAGTAGGGACAACAAGATCATTATAAGTGTTAGTCTTTTATTCAAATTTAATAGGTGCAACTACTTTTACTTCAATGGGAGGATTATATTTAAACCACTTCTTCTTAGGGAGATCAACATGAGTAGCAAAGGATTCACAGAAAGAAGCTACTATCTCTGAGTCAAGTCCATATTTAGTGCTAAATTCACGGAAAGCATCGGTATCCATAAAAGATTTAACACAATCAAACTTAGGGGTTATACCTGACTCCTTACCTTCGTCGAGGTCCCAATCTTCAGAGTTGCGTTTAATTCTTTCCAATAAATCCCATTTGAATTCAATAGTCTTCATCATAAAAGATCCAGTACAAGAAGTATCGAGCATGGAGCGATTACTGAGAGAAAGCCGAGCATAATTTTTTTGAATAATCATTTCTTTTCAAGGCATGAATATAACATTGACAGAAGCCTCCCCCAAGCTTGAGAAATTCTTTCTCCTTCGCGAGGCCAAAAATTATATATATAATTACGATCACGATGAACAAGATGCATAGGATAAAACTTCTGATGAAAGTCCAATTTCAATCGTTGGTAGTTCCATGATCCAATATCATCACATAGCCTAAACCATGTCAATGCATATCCCTTCAAAGATAAAGGGAAGACCTTCTTCTTTATAACGTCCTCGGGCATACCTGCAAGCTTAAATAATCCAAAAACTTCATCCACATAGATTAGGTGCAAATCGGGATGTAATGTTCCATCTCGTTAAAAGGATTAGCTAGCAGTTTCTCTATCATACCCGATTGTCGTGGATTTGTCATGGCAGATGTCCTTAGTGTCAGGACTTTAGTCGCGAGGCCAACGCATCTATGTGGTAGCTTGAGAGGGGTTGAGTGGGACGAGAGACGCGATGTTTTACCCAGGTTCGGCCCCTCACGGTGGAGGTAAAAGCCTACATCATGCTTCATTGATATTGATGATGATGATCACGGTTACAGGATTGCTCTATCTCGAGAGCTATTGTCTAAACCTAACTTGTCCAAATCGTGGAACTTGTCAATCTTGTCCTTCTTTGAGGAGCCCTGCCCCTCCTTATATATGTTGAAGGGGCGGGTTACATGTGGAGTCCAACTCGGACTTTAACTTGAACTATTTTGACTTCCCTTCCTGGGCTTCTTAACGTCTACCGGTTTAACATTGTTCTGCCGGTTTAACATTGTTCTGCCGGTTTAACATTGTGTGCCGGTTTAACATTGTGTGCCGGTTTAACACCAGCCGATTTACCGTCTGTCTTAGCCATCTGTCTTGACTCTCTGTCTTAACTCTCAGCCGGTTTACCAAGTCCCAGCCAGTTTACAACTCTAGCCCGGTCATACCGCGGGGTATATCCCCGACATTAGCCCCCAGTTTAATTTGGATTTATCCATGTTAAACTGATCTTGATTATCCTTAAGTCCTTGTCACTTCCTTCTTTTATAAAATCCGAGTCAATAGAGCAGCTTCATAATCAATTTGCTGACATCGGTTTGTCATAGTGAAATATTGTGAAGAATAACTGTTGGGGATATTACTACTGGGCATAAACCGGCCTACCTGGGCCGGGTTAACTCTATCAGTAGTTCAAAGGTGTTAAAGCCCAAAGAGGCAGATAAAGGCCCAGGGCCCGTAGTCGGTTTACAACCTGTAGCCGTACATCAGCTTTGTGCATATACTTGTAATATAAGTTAGGAACAAGGAGAGACCAACCCGGATACGAGTATGAACCGGTGTTGGGACTCTCTGAACCGGCAGGCGTCACCCATGTATATAAGGGGACGACCCGGCGGCGGTTCAAAGAGAGACAACAACTCGAGACATAGGCGAAGCTTATTTGCTCCCTAGTCATCGAAACACCTATCAATTCCATCACAACTAGAGGTAGGCTTTTACCTTCATTGAAGGGGCCGAACTAGTATAAACTCTCTTGCGTCCTTGTGTCCGCTTTAACCCCTTCAAGCTAACCCATAGCGATGGCTCCACGACTAAGTCCTTTCTCTAGGACAACTGCCGTGACAAAACCATGATAGTTGGCGCCCACCGTGGGGCTATCGCATGATGGTTTCCGGTTCTTGGAGGGCCGCTTTGAAGGACTCGAGGGCTATGCTGTAGGCCGGATGACTAAGAGTCGTCGTGGCAGGCTCTACATCGACGATGCAGGCTGGGGCCCTGAGGCCGGCTCAGTTGAGTACGGGTACCGAGTCCCCTTTGGTAGCATTCACGTTTTCATTGGTAAGATCGGTGAACCGGGCCCTGAGCCGGACATCTGCACCGACCTCGTCGAGACGGCTCAGCGTGCACAATCCACCCGGGTTAAACCAGCCATGGAGCGTGCCTTCGTGGGAGTCATCCATGGAGGAAGTTATGAGGACGGATCGGGATTTCACGGGGCGACTGTCATTTGTTCCGGTGACGAATCTTCGACCGGAGAAACCAAATCTCTTTATCAGCTACAAGATGGCTGGATTGGGAGCTGTTCCGATGGCGACAATATTCCAGACCCCTCTGATCTGCCCAACCGGGTTGGAATATTCAAGGCCGGAACACAAGCAGCGCTTCATTCTTCGACAGCTGCGGCAATGGTTTCCGGTTCAGCAGCAGCAACGGCCGCCGGGGCAGGAGGCCCTGTGCGCCCGCCGGCTCAGGTTCTATCAGAGCTATTTGATGCGTTGGTTGTGCTTATGGCGGAAGTTAATCTGCCAGATCAGGACGTTCACAACACGGAGATTGCAAAGGTAAAGGAACAGATCACCCAGGCCAAGGCGGATCTGGCGGCTGAGGACACCAGGATGGCCGCAGAGCGGGCCGCTTTAGACGCACAGGCCTACAGGCTTATGTTGGATCAGAGCGCGTCGCATGAAGTCATGAGGAGGAAGCACCGGTCCCGCTTACCTCCGGTTTTCGAGGCCAGAGACCTTTTCAACACTCCAGGACCAAGAGCCAGTAATCCGCCGGAGGGGAACCGGGCAGAAGCCCCTGGGATCGGTGCACCGGTTCAGCCTCGTCAGATGGACCCGCCTCGTCAAAACATCGTTATACCTCGGGATGCTTTAACACCTCCGGGTCACTACTCCAACCCAATGGACAATCTTGTTGCCGCTGCTGCACGACTGGAGGCCATTCCAGTTGAAGGTGACTCGCCGCAAGCAGTAGAGACGCGATGGGTCAAGGAATTTCTGAGGACAGCTTTGGCCCAACAGGAGGCGTACTCGTACAGCCGCGACCGAATCCACTCGACCCCCCGTCCAAGCCGGAGCTATAGCAGACATATGGATGAACCAGCAGTGTCGAGTAATGAACGACGTGGAGCACCCCATGGTAATAACCCGACGGGTAGTGCTGATGACGCTCAGGAAGTGGTGAACCGGGCCCGAGCGCGTAGGGAGGCCGAGTTAGCCACTCAGCATCAGGCTCGGCAGCTCACGCCGGTTCGTCCAACCATTTCAATCGAGCCTGGTGTTACTTCTAGTTCTTTGGGGGTGCCTTGCCTCGTCCCCGCTTTCTCAACTATTCCGATTCCAGCAAACGGAGGCCGTTAGGTCAAAGCCGCGTTTGCCCAAGGATTTCAAAGGCCCACGCAAGGTACCAAATTATACGGCGGATCAACCACCAGAGACATGGGTAGGGAGCTATGAGATGGCCATGGAGATGCTTGATGTGGATGACGCGGCGTGTGCGAAATACTTCACCATGATGCTTGAAGGAACGGCCCGTACTTGGCTAAAAAGCTTGCCCACTAATTCTATCAGCTCGTGGGCCCGATTACGAGCCCGGTTTATCAACAATTTCAAGGATACCTGTAAACAGCCTATGTCGATAGTGGACTTAGCTGCATGCGTCCAGGAGGAAGGAGAGTCAACGACTCATTGGGTGCGCCGGGTTTCGCAAGTGTTGCACTCCTCAGACCGCATCAACGCTGACACCGCAGTATTAACCCTAGAAGGCAACTGCCGGTTTGGGCCCCTGAAGTTGAAATTGGGGCGGATGAAGCGTCATTGCACCGACATGGGAACCCTCATGGCCGCTTTGGTAAAATATGTTGATTCTGATAGTACCAAGGATCCCGAATCTGATGATGACAAGACAGGGAAGGGGAAGAAGAACAACAGCTCCAAAGGTCAGCAGCATCACTGGGTAGGCAATGGCGGAGGAGGCAAGCGTAAAGCGGATGGCAACATGGATTTTGTGGCTAATACCAACGTACAGGACAATGGCCAGCGGCGCAAGGGCAGGCCGAAAAATCGTAGTGGAGCGCCCAACCCCAACCCAAACCGCCTGAACTATTTGCTAAACCAGCCCTGTCCAAAACATGGGACGAAGGAGGAGCCAGCAAACCACCTTTGGAAGGATTGTTTTATTATGCAGGAGTTCAAGAATTCTAATAATTTCTGGTATGATCACGGATCTGGCAGCGGCTCAGGATCCGGGCCGGGTTATGGTGGAGGAAGTTCCGGTTCAGGATTTAATGGTAATCCGGGCGGGCATAATGGTCAAAATAGTCAGAACAACCAGGGTGGTTACAACCAACAGTAGCAACAGTCAGGTTACCAAAGCAACCCAAAGCAGTTGAGTAGTGGGCAGTACCATGTCTTTACCACTAGCTTGGACAAGCGAGACCGGAAGGTTCAGAGGCGGGCAGTCAACTCTATTGAACCGGCCACACCCCGCTATCTACGTTGGTCTAAATAGCCAATCATATGGAGCAGAGAGGATCACCCACTCCAGGTCGATAATCCGGGTCAGTTGGCTCTGGTGGTGGCGCCTCAGGTGGGAGGTTATAAGTTCACCAAGGTGCTCATGGATGGAGGGAGCAGCATTAACATCCTATACTATGAGACCTTCCGTCGTATGGGACTTACAGATAAGAATCTCAAACCGTCCAATACAGTATTCCACGGTGTAGTGCCTGGCAGATCAGCCTATCCCGTTGGTAAGATAGCTCTTGAAGTGGCCTTTGGGGATGATCATGATTCCAGGTCGGAGACATTAACGTTTGAAGTGGTGAAAATCCAAAGTCCATATCATGCCCTGTTTGGGCGTCCGGCATACGCCAAGTTTATGGCTCGGCCCTGTTATGTGTATTTGTAGCTCAAGATGCCGGGTCACAAGGGGACAATAACGGTTCACGGAAGCCGCAAAATCGCTTTGGAATGCGAGGAAGGAGATGCGGCTTATGCAGAGTCGGTTTGTGCCACCGAGGAGTTGAAGCACTATAAAGACAATGTTGATCCGGCGGACATGACTCCGTTGAAGAAGCCAACTACGGAGCATGATCCGGCCCTGAAGTTCAAATCAGCAGCAAAAACTAAGCTTGTTGACTTCGTACCTGGCGATTCGTCCAAGCAGTTCATCATTAGTGCCAACTTGGATCCGAAATAGGAAAGTGCTCTCATCGAGTTCATCCGTGAGAATCGGGACATTTTTGCATGGAAGCCCTCCGACATGCCAGGTGTACCGAGGCAACTCGCTGAGCACACACTTAATGTGGATCCTAAATACAAACCGGTGAAACAGTTCCTCTGCCGGTTTAACGAAGAAAGACGCAAGGCGATTGGAGAAGAGGTAGCCAGGCTCTTAGCAGCTGGTTTTATTGTTGAAGTTTTTCACCCTAAGTGGCTTGCCAATCCGGTGCTAGTCCTTAAGAAAAATGGCACCTGGCGTATGTGTGTGGATTACACAAATCTTAATAAGGCTTGTCCAGCAGATCCTTTTGCCCTCCCCCGTATTGATCAAATCATTGATGCTACGGCGGGTTGTGAGCGTTTAAGTTTTTTGGATGCATATTCTGGCTATCATCAGATCAAAATGGCAGTTAAGGACCAGGAGAAGACGGCATTCATAACTCCCTTTGGAGCCTTATGCTATGTGTCTATGCCCTTTGGGCTCAAAAGTGCCCAGGCAACTTATCAACGGTGTGTACAAAACTGTCTTCACAAGCAGATTGGCCGTAATGTACATGCTTACATGGATGATATCGTGGTTAAATCCAGGGAGAAGGAGACTCTGGTTGATGATTTGAAGGAACCCTTTGATAACCTAAGGACGTACAAGATGATGCTTAATCCGGACAAGTGTGTCTTTGGTGTACCGGCGGGCAAGTTATTGGGTTTTCTGGTGTCCAACAGGGGAATTGAGGCTAATCCGGAGAAGATCACAACCATCACCTCCCTAGCTAAACTGAAGTGTATCAATGATGTTCAACGCTTGGCAGGCCGAATTGCCGCGTTAAGCCGGTTTATCAGCCGCCTTGGTGAGAAGGCGATCCCTCTGTATCAGATGTTGAAGAAGACGGATCAGTTCGTCTGGAGTTCTGCTGCTGATGAAGCATTTAAGGACTTAAAGCGGCAATTGGCCAATCCGCCTGTGCTCGCCGCTCCCATTGACAAGGAGCAGTTACTGCTATATGTTGCTGCTAATGCTCGAGTGGTCAGCGTGGCTATTGTGGTGGAACGAAAGGAGGCAGGTAAGGAGCATCCGGTTCAACGTCCGGTCTATTATATCAGCAAGGTACTCATTGAGTCCAAGCAAAGGTATCCGCATTGGCAGAAGCTGGTGTACGGAGTTTTTATGGCAAGCCGGAAGCTTAAGCAATACTTCCAAGGGCACCCAATTATGGTGGTCAGTTCTGCTCCTTTGGGAGATATCATCCAGAACCGGGAAGCAACTGGCCGGATTGCAAAGTGGGCTATAGAGCTGGGGCCGTATAGTTTGAAATATGTGCCTCGGACAGCGATTAAGTCTCAAGCACTTGTTGATTTCATCAATGATTGGACGGAAATGCAAGCACCTGAAGAAAAGCCGGATCATACGTATTGGACCATCCATTTTGACGGATCCAGGCAGTTGGAAGACTCGGGGGCTGGAGTCGTCTTAACTTCCCCACGAGGTGATAAGTTTTGTTATGTTCTCTGTTTAGTGTTCCCTTGTACTAACAATGCAGCTGAGTATGAAGCCTTGCTCCATGGTCTTCAGATGGCTAAGGAGATGAATCTAAGTCGAGTTAAGTGCTTCAGTGATTCGGACCTTGTGGCTCAGCAAGTGTCTGGCACTTGGGACTCCAAGGACCCACTCATGGCAGCATATAGTCATGAGGTGGATATTGTTGCAGGTTATTTCAGAGGCTATCAGGTGGACCACGTGGACCGGCAGAAAAATGAAGCGGCGGATGCTTTAAGCCGGCTGGGCTCTCAGCGCAAACCGGTCCCACCCAATGTTTTTCTGGATGTGCTGCACAACCCGTCGGTGAAGATCCCTGGTGAAGAGGATTTGGCCATTCCTGATCCGGAGGCTCAATTGGTGGCTGTTCTTCATGTTATTCCGGATTGGACGCTTCCTTATCTGGCGTACAAGAACCGGGGCGAGTTGCCAGAAGATGAGATTCTGGCCCGACAGATAATCCGGCGATCCAAGTCCATGGCTGTCATCAACGGTGAGTTGCATCATTGCAGTGTATCAGGAGCTTTTCAACGTTGCGTGTCTCCTGAAGAAGGCTGTGAAATTTTGTGGGAGATCCACGAAGGAGATTGTGGTCACCACGCCGGTTCAAAGTCTCTGGTGGCTAAAGCGTTTCGCCATGGTTTCTATTGGTTAACTGCTCATGCTGATGCGAAGGATCTGGTCAGACGATGTGATGGTTGCCAAAGGTTTTCAAGACGTGCTCATATACCGGCTCAAGAATTGAGGATGATTCCAATTACTTGGCCGTTTGCGACATGGGGGCTGGATATGGTTGGGCCTTTCAAAAGGTCCAAAGATAAGAAGACCCACCTCCTGGTGGCGGTGGACAAGTTTACAAAGTGGGTGGAGGTAGAACCTGTTAGCAAGTGTGATGCGGCCACGGCGGTTGAGTTCATCAAAAAGGTGATTTTCCGGTTTGGCTTTCCGCACAATATTATCACAGATAATGGTACCAATTTATCCAAAGGTGCTATGAAGGAGTTCTGGGAACGGGAGCACATCCGGCTTGACGTTTCATCAGTGGCACATCCACAGTCCAATGGTCAAGCAGAAAGAGCTAATCAAGAGATCTTGAGAGGCATCAAGCCCCGGCTCATGGTTCCTTTGCAGAGAACACCGGGTTGTTGGGTAGAAGAATTACCATCTGTGTTATGGAGCATCAATACAACACCCAACAGATCAACAGGATACACACCGTTCTTCATGGTTTATGGAGCGGAGGCGGTTCTCCCCAGCGATATCCGTCATGACTCACCTCGTGTCACGGCTTATGTTGAAGCGGACAACGAGACAGCACGGCAAGATGCTTTGGATCGGTTGGATGAAGAGCGTGACATCGCAGCCGCCCGGTCGGCGATTTACCAGCAGGATCTTTGTCGTTATCACAGTCGCCGAGTCAGAACCAGAGCCTTCTAGGAAGGAGATTTGGTGCTTCGGCTCATCCAAGATCAGACTGATATGCATAAGCTATCCCCACCTTGGGAGGGGCCTTTCGTGGTCAGCAAGAATCTGCACAACGGGTCATACTATCTGATCGATATTCGAGAGCATAAGGACTCACGTACATCAGAGGAAGAGACTAACAGGCCGTGGAATATAGCTCATCTTTGGCCTTACTATACCTGAGCCATTGGCTATACTTATGTACATACAATGTATATATTATGATTAAGTATAATAAACCGGAACCTCAGCTAAAGCGGGGTATCTGTTCTTCTACATCATGTGAGGTTACACGGAGTTGCTCTAAAACGGCCTCTGGTTTACCCCTTGAGTTCACTTTGCTAAAAGCATCGTGTTATATCACTTGGAGGATTGGTCGTGTCCGAACCAATACCATGCCTCTTGATAGGCGAAAGCCACCAGATCACTTGGGGACTTGGTCATGTCTGAACCAGTCATGCCTCTTGATCGGCCTAAGGCCACAGAATCACTTGGGGGCTTGGTCGAACCCGAACCATGAGCACGCCATTTGGTCGGCATAAATGCCACAAGAATCACTTGGGGACCTGGCTAACTAGAACCATAGTTACACCTAACGGGAGCTTGGTCGTGTTTGGCCATGGTTACACCATTTGATCAGCTTAAATAAATCTTTTCTGGCAAACGTTTTTGTCGTTGCTTTTGCTTCATACTTTTCTTTGAAGGGGGTTTTTTGCTTTTTATTGTGTTCTTTAAACCGACAAAGTTTTTTAACCAATCAATTGACGGAACACAGTTCACATCAATCCGGAGACTATTTGTCCGGTTTGATCCTTGTTGTTAACATCCTCTTATGGAGTAACACGGTGTTTATCATAACCCGGCACGGTTTACATGGTAAACCAGCGTCATATATATATACAGGAGCTGTTATCTCCTCCAAACAGTATGGGTTTGCAAAAGTCCGCTTCAAGATTGGCCAAGCCAACTTCACGCTCAATGACGACAGGTATTATGTATCTCAAAATTTGGTCATACTTAAAATTTTGTTTTGATTTCATATATGCAGACATCATATTCCGCCTGACGGTACAACCGCGGTGGCACTTGACGAATTTTTTATTTCAGAAAGTGTTTTGGAAAGTTCATTGCCACAGGAAGAACAAATTATGCACGAAGGCATATCAACATCAAAGATATCAGCTAGCCTATTACAAGGCAACATGGTGCCCATACTAATATAATTGTTTTTCGCGAAGAAGAGGCAGTTTTAAACCGGCGTCCGGTTCAAGCTTGGTCACCAGCCTGGCCTGATGGTTGTGGGTCGTCCTGCGCCACTTCAGCCTCCATATCCCTACCCAGTGGCTGGAAATCCACAGTTATCCAGTCGATTCCCATTAATGCTTGAAAAACAGCTTCATCGTGGATCAGCAAGGACGGGTCAATATCGGGAGCGTAAGTATGCTTACGGATTAGAGGAATCAGATTTTCCGATTCATGGATTGGCGCAGCTATTCGCTTGTTCTGACTGTCATATTGTGCTTGATAACGAGACAAGTCTGCTTCCTCAGCCAACTGACAAGCTAGTGGACGCACCTCCCAGTTTATCGCTCGCAGATCTGCTTCACCGAATTCTGATCCGTCTTCCTTCAAGCTGGGATAGCCCTGAGCCGCTTCAACAGGATCAAAGTCCGGCACCCAGGCTTTTGCCCAGATTAAAGCATTGATTGCGCCGGTTCGAGCAACAGATTTCTTTAGCTCTTCAATCCGGGTAGGAAGCACCGACAGTTTCATCAGAGTATCTTGAATCAAAATAGGCGCCGGTTTGTTATGAGAGGCGGTACAGATGATCCGCTGGGCACCAGTATACAATTGTTCAACCAATGTATAGGCGGCTTTTAGCTTCTTCCGTACATCTGACCCCAAGTGACCAATGCGTGTCCCTGAAATACCATAAAGGGTTAATAAGCCGGCGACTTTGTCAGAAGGCAGAGCCAATTCAGTAGGAAAACTGGCTTACCAAAGATAGCAGCAGTCATGGCATGCACGTGCCGCTTTATGCTGGTCAGTTCATCTGCCACTGGTTTTAGTGCAGCCTCAGCATCCTCTGCTTGTTTGATCAAAGCGGATTTCTCAGTGGCCCAGTCCGCCCGTTTCTTTTTGAAGTTTTCCTTAAGTTGTTCCATGGCGCTTAAAGCACTGGTCAATTCCTCTTTTGCTTTGGAGGTTTCAGCTTGTTGGGTTTTCAGGGCTTCTTGAAGATCGATGACTTGGTTCTCTTTCGTCTTCAGCTCCGCCTGCATGCATACAGATATATGCTTCAGCAAACTGGTAGAAGGATTCAAGTACCAACCACATAACAAGTTATGCGCTTAGTACTTGGGGGCTAATGCATATTTGATCTAAAGCGGCCTCCGATTTACCCCTTCATCTTTCGATTGTTTACAAAGTCCCAAGATCAATACAACTATTGAACTTGGCACTTGGGGGCTAATGGCTATTTAATCATATGTATTCTGATGCGGCAGTTTCAATTACTTAAAGTACCGGTTTAACTACGCTAAGTTGAACCAGCCCTTGGGGACTACATCAGCAAATTTCAAAGCATCAAGATTCATATTATTAAGTCCCGGTTTGAAAGAATATTTCAAATCGGCCCTTAGGGGCTAGGAGAGTCAGCAAGAATGAAAGCATACAAGCAGGAAGGAGCATATGGAAGTTATCTCATATTTATCCTTCATCATGTTAACCAGACCGGCTTCATAGTCACGGCTGGTATACAGCCGGTTCAGATAGCCGGAATGGATATCTTGGGCGTTCAGAGCAGCGTAAGCCGTCAGATCAGCATTCCACTTGCCTTTGCCAAAAGCAGCTAGTTCTTCCTTGGCAGAATGTTTGGATAAAGCGACAGGATTGCTTGGCTCAGTATGGCCAGTGCCAGTAATGAAAACTTCATCATCATTGGTACCGCCGGTTTGCACTGGAGCTGTTGGCTTGTCAGTAGGTTTTGCAGGACCGGTGGAGCTTTCAACCCGGAGGGAACCTGTGGGCTGATGGATAGGACCTGAGGTATCAGTAGGTATTTCCTCAGCAGTAAGATCATCATCTGGCTGCGGTGGATCATTGGGAATATCCTCAGGAATAGCCGCTTCAAGATTGGGTGTGGTGCCTGCCTCAAGAATGACATCTTCTTTGGCCGCTTTATCCAGGCGGGCCTTCTTGCTCGGCCTAGGTTTGGCCCTGAGAAGAATAACAAAATTAAATACAGCATATGTTCTAAGGCAATATACTACAAACATCACAATAAATATAGCTTACCCAAGCACCGTTTTGAGCGGTGGGAGCTGAGTAGCCGATGACTCGCCAGAAGATGAGTGGGAAATAACCTGATAATCGGAGTCGGACGGATTAACAGGTTGACGAAAGCAGCCCGCTTTAGGACAAACACTGACAAGCGAATTAGAGACCTCGGAATGACGTTTCCGAACCAGACTGTTCGGTAAACCGGCGGAGGTAACTACCTGGCCGCTGTGCCGGGTGGTGCGGCGAGCTTCGTGTTGTTGAGTCTTCATAAGAAGTTTAGGATCCAAATAAGCAAGAGGATGAGAAAATTTAACTTTCCGGTTTGCCTCATGGATTTTTTGTGAAGGCAAAGTTTCTGAATCGGAAGAGAGAATAATTACCTCTGCAACATCCGCATGGCTGGCTTCGGCATCATCCTGAAAAATATCATCATCAATAAGACGCATGAAAAATAAACCAAGTGAGTCAAGCTCTACCTCAAAGTCTGGATTATCCACCTCGTCATCAGGGGCCGGATTAGAAGATGCAGTGGTTCTTTTCTGGTGGGCAGTCTTCTTCACAGCTTTAGTTTTTTGCCGGGTTGCTCTTTCCGGTTTATCTGTTTTCTCTGGTTTCTCCTGCGGCAGCTTTTTGCTCCAAAACGGATCATCGCCTTGGTTATGCAGACACTGATATTAAAAACAATGACCAGACATATCAATAACAGATTCAGCAAAGAGAAAAATCAAAGTCTTACAGCTGGCGGTTTGTTGGTAGCACAGAAGGGAAGCAGGCCGGTTCTAGCGCAGATGTGCTCTGGTTCATTCAGTATCTTATGCACAGCCTCTGTGATTTCCTCACCGGAGAGCTGGAGTCTTGAATGTCGCAGTGGGTCATCCACACTATCAGTATATTCGCACATCAAACCAGAGCGCTGACTAAGGGGCAGTATGCTCCATGATATCCAACAGCGAGCAAGGTCAACCCCTGTTAAACCGTTGGCCATAAAGGCCCTGAGCTTTGACAGCTGAGGAGCATATTTGCTTCTCTCCTGGGCTGTCAATCGTTGAGGAAAAGGATGGGTATTGCTGAGCCGCTCCGGACAAAAGCCAGGCAAGGGATTCTCACCAGCAGGGGAGGTGTCTTTGCAGTAGAACCATGTCCGATTCCACTCCTTGGGGTGACTGTGCAGCTTGGCATGAGGGTATGTGACCTCTTTCCTTTTTTGAATCGCCATGCCACCCAACTACGTATTAGAGCCATCAGTAAACTCAGTACGGCGGTTTAGATGGAAAAGATCTCTGAATAATTCCACTGTGGGCTCCTCTTGAAAGAACACCTCATAGAGCACTTGGAAGTGGCACATATTTGTAACAGAGTTGGGCCAGTGTCTTGCGAATGGAGGTGGAAATCAGCTAGAACATCCCGGTAGAATTCAGAACCGGGCGGTTTAAAACCCCGGGCTAAGTGGTCTACGAAAACAACAACCTCTCCTTCTCGAGGTGTGGGGGGGCATTCTTTGCCAGGAGCCCTCCAATGGACGGTGTGTTTGCTGCCCAAGGCGCCAATCAGGACTAAATCGTCCAGTTGATCTTCTGTGACGCGAGAAGGGACCCAATTGCACTCATACACTTGCTTGGCCATGATGAAATCTACAAAGTACATTGATATGTGTAATGTTAAACCGGAAGCAGATCTATCTAAACCGGAGTTTCATGAAGCAACCAACATCTGGCGGTTCAACAAGGGGACTAATGGCATATACCGGTTTGGAAAATTTTCTATAAAGTTAAACCGCCTGACCTAAGCATTGAAGCAATTGAGATTACGAATGGTTAAGTATGCAGAAACAGGTTTCACAAGATCTTATTACGGCATTGGATCTGAAGCAAGTTCAGAAAATAAGAAAAATAGTCGAAGATCAAAGCAGAACAGTATTGAATCAATGAGTAGAAGTATATGTGAGATCTATGGTTTTGGGCAGGAAACTAGCGGCGGATACTGGAAGTTACTGCTACACAAAGCAAGGGTTTACATGTGCATCCAGGAGCTAGTACATGAGTATGAACAAGTGAGGAACACCGCAAGAACACGAAGCCCTAGATCAGATCTATGTTGAGAAGAACAGAAGACCTACCAGAGCTGAGGAAAACGCGGAAGGTCGCCGCGGCTTTCTGGCGCGTTCAAGTTGATGCAGCGGCCAAGGGTGATGAAGAAGACGACGGCGGCGACGGAGCTCTGAGACTGGCGACGCGAGGAAGACGAAGAGGAAGGGCACGAAGGGAAGAAAAGAAATGACCCTTTGGGCCTATTTATAAGGCAAAGGACATGTGTCAGGCACGGGAATCAAGGGACCACAGATTTTGGAAGTAGGGTGGTCACCTCGGTCATTGCGAATCTATTAAACAAGAAGATATCATGGATGTTTTCTTTATGACAAATGATGTCACGCCGGTTTACAGCAAACAGAGAAGATGACGTCATGGCGGTTCAACAACTACAAGAAGATGTTGAAGACGAAGATTGTTGCTAAGGATTGACATGAACCTGTTCAAATCAATATGGGGCCTAATGTTGGGGATATTACTACTGGGCATAAACCGGCCTACCTGGGCCGGGTTAACTCTATCAGTAGTTCAAAGGTGTTAAAGCCCAAAGAGGCAGATAAAGGCCCAGGGCCCATAGTCGGTTTACAACCTGTAGCCGTACATCAGCTTTGTGCATATACTTGTAATATAAGTTAGGAACAAGGAGAGACCAACCCGGATACGAGTATGAACCGGTGTTGGGACTCTCTGAACCGGCAGGCGTCACCCATGTATATAAGGGGACGACCCGGTGGCGGTTCAAAGAGAGACAACAACTCGAGACATAGGCGAAGCTTATTTGCTCCCTAGTCATCGAAACACCCATCAATTCCATCACAACTAGAGGTAGGCTTTTACCTTCATTGAAGGGGCCGAGCTAGTATAAACTCTCTTGCGTCCTTGTGTCCGCTTTAACCCCTTCAAGCTAACCCGTAGCGATGGATCCACGACTAAGTCCTTTCTCTAGGACAACTGCCATGACAAAACCACGACAAGAACTCCTTTGACTTCAGCTCCCAATGCTTAACAAAAATATTGGCCTTTGAAATACTCATTTGATCTTCAGCCGGTTTAAGAATGTAGAACTGGCCGGTTTGAGAATGTAGAACTGTGCCGGTTTAAAACTTGAACTCGTCGGTTTACAAATATTGATGGCACCAGGTCATAATTGTAGTTAGGATGAAGCTTGAAAATATACCTCTTATATGCCTATCACTTGTAGCCCCCAAGTCTTAAGAAGGTAGCATAGCAACAGCTTAAGACTTGCTTCAATATGAATATCACAATCTTGAAGAAATCAAGGTTGTTCATCAATCACTAGTCAGAATTGAGTACTCTACATAGGTAGCCCCCAAGTGCCGGGTTGTCCTACTTGCAGCAACCTGGGACTTCAAATTGCCTTATTCTCATAAAAACTTCAACCAGTGTAGCCCCCAAGGGCCGGGTCATTATGCAATAATGAGCAGGGACTTTGTAAATATAATCTTGTAAACTTTGATCATCAGCGTGTAGCCCCCAAGGGCCGGCTCAATAAGATAATATTGAGCTGGGACTTGATATATTCTTTAATGAATATAACATCATATGATGTAATCCCCATCATGGGGCTTGAACCTACATCCACAAGGTTGAGAGCTTTGTGCTTTACCAACTGAACAGTGGACCCTTCAATGTAATGGATAAAAAGCTTTGTACCTTGAATAGTT
This sequence comes from Triticum urartu, assembly GCF_003073215.2. Classification (NCBI taxonomy): domain Eukaryota; kingdom Viridiplantae; phylum Streptophyta; class Magnoliopsida; order Poales; family Poaceae; genus Triticum; species Triticum urartu. The sequence continues at coordinate 179,451,807 of NC_053026.1, read as the reverse complement.
GACAAGAGCAATTGGTAGCCTCCAAGGGCCGGCTCATTATAATGTGATGAGTCGGGTCTTCAATAAGGTGAGCAAACAATGACTTTGCATTAGCCTCCAAGTGTCATGGTGCATGCTTGCAGCGACATGAGACTTGCATATTTGATGTAATCTCAACTTAAATAATATAGCCCCCAAGTGCCGGGTCGTAAGCCTGCAGCAACTCGGGACTATTCCTTCAATCATATCCATTGATAATATGATAGCCATTGCGCTAAAGCGACTTTGAAAACCTTAATCATAATACGGGTTATTGATAACCATAATAAAAATCCAGCCATGCTGGCTATTAAAGATTTGAATAATATACCCAATCATTTATAAGCGCATGATTCCAATGGCGCAATCCAAATATATACTGGCGACTGATAGTCCAAAGCCAGGCCGGGTTAATAAACACCGGATTATAAGTGATTATACACTGACAACTTGTAGTTGAAAGTCGAGCCGGGTTAAAGAACACCGGGTTAATTTGATGACTGATAGTAATGCCGGGTCGAGAGACGCCGGTTCAACATAAAATTTATCAAAAGAGAAAAAATCTTGACAAAGGCAAATAAAACCGTGTAGTCGAGGCTTTTCAAGGGCTGCCAGGCCCAAATTCGAGGCTTTTCGTGGGCTGCCAGGCTGCTGAGTTAAACCATTTAACAAAGCCTTTTAAGATGGGCCTCCAACTAACCAATCATCGTTTTAACTTTGACAAGTTCAGGGTCTCCATGAGAGTAACTGTCAAACGTTCGACGGGTCATGCCAGGATTACCTGGATAGGAGTGGCTTACTTGATGAAGGCAGGTTAACCCGGGGTTTTAGGTGAATACACCAGGCTTCCAAGCCATGGGTCGATACTCGGTTAAAAGGGTCCTTTCAAACTCTTTGGTATTTTACGCAAAGAGCCCCCAAGTAACTTTGTGAGCTGTGCTCAATGGGTGCCTATGTTTGAGTTGTGCTTTAGCAACAATACTCTCTTTGGCCCCTTGGGTGTGAAGCTCCCATGCTTTGTTGTGGCGTGATAGCCGAACTAAGGGATAGAACTCCGCTTTGTAAGCGGAAGCCCCCATGTGATATATTTCTGAGCTGTGCTCGCTGGGTGCCTATGTTTGAGTTGTGGTGTGCAACAAACTCTCTTTGGCCCCTGATGATAATATTGTCTTGATAGCCGCATCAAGAGGGTAGTGACGCCATGTTCTCTTTGGTGAATACACGTATGTTTGAACAGGAAGCCCCCAAGTAATCATATGAAGATGAGCCCATAAGGCAGGACACCCATGTTTGAACTGTGCGTCAGGGCAGCAGGTCCTCTTGGGCAACCTTTAATTTTTCTGAGAACTAGAATCTTGCGAGAGATTAATTCTTTTTGAATCGAAACTTTAAACCGGATTTGAAAGCTTCAAAACTTTGTGAGAGACAGATTATCCTTGAACCGGATGTTTGACCCGGATTTGAGAGTTTAAAAGCTTTGTAAGAGACAAATTTACCTTGATCCGGATGTTTGAACCGGATTTGAGAGCTTCAAAGCTTTGCGGGAGAGAGATGTCTCTTAAACCGGATTTTAAACCGGAATCTTTATTTTGAGCCGGAAATTTTCTGACGGCCTTTTAAGTTTTCACCAGTATGGCGGTAGCCTCCGGGACCGGGTTATCTTCCCTCCAATGACCCGGGGTCTTAAATCTCACGATATTTGCTAAGTCATGTCATCGTGGCCTCCAAGTCTCAAGGCGACTTGAGGAGTTGGCTTGAGATTCTTCATAGTTAACTGTGATATAGACCGGTTTGAATCCTACATGGGACAACTTGCAAACCAGAGTAATTGCTCTTTTAAAGAAAGCAATATATAATTTATAAAAATATGCTGGATGGATTTCACCTGATGCGTCAGGTCAGCAATGATCACCGCGGAATTGATGATCACCGTGGTGAAACTGAAAACAATCGTGGCCGAGTCGGCCGCGGGTGCTGACAGATTTTTTGGCTGCGGCGTTTTAAACCGGTGTGGATGGGAGAGTCAGCAGTGGCGTTGTAAACCGGTGCGGTCGCGAGAGACGGCCACGACGCTGTAAGCCGGTGCGGTTATCCATTGAATAACGACGACCACCTGGCCCGAAAGATGTTGGCGTGCCTTCATCTCCGTGGTATAATATCACTTTTTGTCGCCCTAATTTGTTTGGGCGATGGATGATCTGTTTATCACGATAGAGGTGGCTCAGGCAGACCAGCGGCTCAATATGGTTCCGGTGGCTCAGGCAGACCGGTGACTTAATATAACCCCGGCAGCTCAAAACGGCAAGGGCGGCTCAACGCGGCTCCGGCGGGTTGATGTAGATTAAGCTGCACAGGCAACGATTTGCGCACACCTGATTTACTCGGTCGACCGATGACCAGTTCGTCGTGACAGAAACGGCTCAGGTAAACCGGCGACTCAATATAATCCCGGCGGTTTGAGCAGACTGGAGTCTCCGGTGACTCAACACGACAGAGGTGACTTAGCGCGGCGCATCTGCGGTCGGTTCTGTTTAGTGGCACAGCACAAACGAACGTCCCCTTTTCTCTTTTATATGACAACAAAACAATTGCAGCACCACACTCCCCTTGGGTTGATGTCCTCAAACCAACACATACATGCATGCATGCACTGCTCCATTATCCTCCGGCTACAATTTTTTTTTCTTTCACGCCTGTACCTCCACGCGGGGCGAACCCGGCAGCCCAGAGGCCACAGGCATGGTGGCTCAAGAACTCAGCAGGGGACAATTTGGTGCGACATCAGCGGTAGTACAACGGCTCAAGAGTTGTAGCGGCAGCGTGCTAAGACGGCGGCGGCTCATCGCTGCTGCAGTTGATGCGGTGCGTGGCGTGGCGGTTTTGAGACAATTCAGAGGCAAACAAGGGCGGCGGCTCTCAGGAGTGCACTACTGCTGCAACGGATCCTGCCGCCACTGATTCTTAATCCCGCGCCGTAGGTCCGTTGTGGTAGCGTGCTAGTTTGACTTTCCATTGACCAGAAAATGCACTGACGCGTACATGAGCCAACGTGTCATTGCACCAGCAGCTTATGATTTGATGCCTTGGAGTTTTAAATCAGCAAAACAGTGCACCATTTAATTAGGCAGCTAGCCGATTTGTTTTTGTCTTGTTGGACTGAGATCAACATCGAGTAGAACTCGGATCTGGTAGCCGATCCTAACGTAAAGCGCTCCTTCCTTTTCTTTGGCAGGCAAACATCATTGCAGATTGTCTATGAGCCTGTTGTCACTGCTATGGACTTTCCTTGGGACTTGTAGCGTTGTAGTCGGAATTTCTTTCAACTCGGACTCGGCGGATTTCCATGGTGCGTGCGGTGGTCGCATAGCACGTATAACCCTAAAATCTCTTACTCATAATATTGCTCATGCTCAAACAGTCGGCGGCTCATCCACGATGTAGATTCAATTGCGCCGGTTCTTCTCCATCCGATTAATCACGAGCTTCCCGATCTCTTAGAAAAATCCCTTCAAGACCTCAACACCACCATGCGCGGGACCCACGGTGGGCGCCAACTGTCGTGGATTTGTCACGGCAGATGTCCTTAGTGTCAGGACTTTAGTCGCGAGGTCAACACATCTATGTGGTAGCTTGAGAGGGGTTGAGTGGGACGAGAGACGCGATGTTTTACCCAGGTTCGGCCCCTCACGGTGGAGGTAAAAGACTACATCCTGATTCATTGATATTGATGATGATGATCACGGTTACAAGATTGCTCTATCTTGAGAGCTATTGTCTAAACCTAACTTGTCCAACTCGTGGAACTTGTCAATCTTGTCCTTATTTGAGGAGCCCTGCCCCTCCTTATATATGTTGAAGGGGCGGGTTACATGTGGAGTCCAACTCGGACTTTAACTTAAACTATTTTGACTTCGCTTCCTAGGCTTCTTAACGTCTACCGGTTTAACATTGTTCTGCCGGTTTAACATTGTTCTGCCGGTTTAACATTGTTCTACCGGTTTAACATTGTCTGCCGGTTTAACATTGTCTGCCGGTTTAACATTGTCTGCCGGTTTAACATTGTCTGCCGGTTTAACACCAGCCAGTTTACCGTCTGTCTTAGCCATCTGTCTTGACTCTCTGTCTTAACTCTCAGCCGGTTTACCAAGTCCCAGCCGGTTTACAACTCCAGCCGGGTCATACCGCGGGGTATATCCCCGACATTAGCCCCCAGTTTAATTTGGATTTATCCATGTTAAACTGATCTTGATTATCCTTAAGTCCTTGTCACTTCCTTCTTCTATAAAATCCGAGTCAATAGAGCAGCTTCATAATCAATTTGCTGACATTGGTCTGTCATAGTGAAATATTGTGAAGAATAACTCCTTTGACTTCAGCGGTAGGTGGAATTTCAAAGTAAACATTTTCAGTAGGTTTAGTAGGTTGAGGATCAACTATTTGCTCTACTGGTTGGGGTGAAGATATCCCGAAAAAGCCCCTCAAAGGATTATGTTCATTAGTAACAAGTGATAGCACACTATATAAAATTTTCCTTACCAAATTCCACCTACCGAAGGCGCTTCACTCCCCAGCAACGGCGCCAGAAAAGAGTCTTGATGACCCACAAGTGTAGGGGATCTATCATAGCCTTTTCGATAAGTAAGAGTGTCGAACCCAATGAGGAGCAGAAGGAAATGATAAGCGGTTTTCAGCAAGGTATTCTCTGCAAGCACTAAAATTATCGGTGACAGATAGTTTCGTGATAATGTAATTTGTAACGGGTAACAAATAGTAAAAATAAAGAAGGTGCAGCAATATGGCATAATCCTTTTGTAGCAAAGGACAAGCCTGGACAGACTTCTTATATAAAGTAAAGCGCTCCCGAGGACACATGGAAATTATCGTCAAGCTAGTTTTCATCACGTTCATATGATTCAAGTTCGGTACTTTGATAATTTGATATGTGGGTGGACCGGTGCTTGGGTACTGCCCTTACATGGACAAGCATCCCACTTATGATTAACCCCTATTGCAAGCATCCGCAACTACAACATAAGTATTAAGGTAAACCTAACCATAGCATGAAACATATGGATCCAAATCAGCCCCTTACGAAGCAACACATAAACTAGGGTTAAAGCTTCTGTCACTCTAGCAACCCATCATCTACTTATTACTTCCCAATGCCTCCCTCTAGGCCCAAACAATTGTGAAGTGTCATGTAGTCAACGTTCACATGACACCACTAGAGGGATGACAACATACATCTCATCAAAATATCGAACTAATACCAAATTCACATGACTACTTATAGCAAGACTTCTCCCATGTCCTCAGGTATAAACGTAACTACTCACAAAGCATATTCATGTTCATAATCAGAGGGGTATTAATATGCATAATGGATCTGAACATATGATCTTCCACCAAGTAAACCAACTAGCATCAACTACAAGGAGTAATCAACACTACTAGCAACCCACAGGTACCAATCTGAGGTTTGGATACAAAGATTGGATACAAGAGATGAACTAGGGTTTGAGATGAGATGGTGCTGGTGAAGATGTTGATGAAGATTGACCCTCTCCCGATGAGAGGATCGTTGGTGATGACGATGGTGATGATTTCCCCCTCCCGGAGGGAAGTTTCCCCAGCAGAACAGCTCCGCCGGAGCCCTAGATTGGTTCTGCCAAGGTTCCGCCTCGTGGCGGCGGAGTTTCATCCCATGAGCTTGCTTATAATTTTTTCCTCGATGAAAGACTCCATATAGCCAAATATGGGCATCAGAGGGCCACCAGAGGGCCCACGAGGCAGGGGGCGCGCCCAGGGGGTAGGGCGCGCCCCCCACCCTCGTGGACGGTGGGTGGACCCCTCTGGTACTTCTTTCGCCCAATATTTTTTATATATTCAGAAAATAATTCTCGTGGAGTTTCAGGACTTTTGGAGATGTTCAGAATAGATCTCTAATATTTGCTCCTTTTCCAGCCCAGAATTCCAGCTGCCGGCATTCCCCCTCTTCATGTAAACCTTGTAAAATAAGAGAGAATTGGCATAAGTATTGTGACATAATGTGTAATAACAGCCCATAATGCAATAAATATCGATATGAAAGCATGATGCAAAATGGACGTATTACATACCAACAAACAATCATGTCTTTCAAAATATCAATGGTAAAGAATGTTATCCCTACAAAATCATATTGCCTTGTTATGTTCCATCTTCTTAACACAAAGTATAAATCATGCACTACCCTAGTGTTAGCCAAGAAATTGGTTCATACGTTTTAACGCGCTTCAGCTTTTTCAACCCTCACACAATACATGAGTGCAAGACATGGATATAACACTATGGGTGGAATAGAGTATGGCGGTAGAGATTGATATGGAGAAGACAAAAAAGGAGAAAGTCTCACATCGACGAGGCTAATCAATGGTCTATGGAGATTCCCATCAATTGATGTCAATGCAAGGAGTAGGGATTCCCATGCAACGAATGCACTAAGAGTTATGAGTGTATGAAAGCTCGAAAAGAAAACTAAGTGGGTGTGCATCCAACTTGCTTGCTCATGAAGACCTAGGGCAATTTGAGGAAGCTAAGTGGATGTGCAATATCTAGCGTGACATGTATATAAAATGATGAATGGTGGCTGAGCCTCAAATACTATGTCAGCTATATGATCATGCAAAGCAATATGACAATGATGATGTATGTCAACGATGGAAGTCGCATGGCAATATATCTTGGAATGGCTATGGAAATGCCATAATAGGTAGGTATGGTGGCCGTTTTGAGGAAGATATAAGGAGGCTTATGTGTGATAGAGCGTATCATATCAAGGAGTTTGGATGCACCGGGGAAGTTTGCACCACATCTCAAGGTGAGAAAGGACAATGCACGGTACTGAAGAGGCTAGCAAACTATGGAAAGGTGAGAGTGTGTATAATCCATTGACTCACATTAGTCATAAAGAACTCATGTACCAAATTCATAACTTGTACTAATTGACATTACTATTATCAACTCTCAAAAATATATAAGTGAAACATGAGAGTGCAACTATTTCTTTAAAATATAACCACCGTCGTGCTATAAAATATATAAGTGAAGCACTAGAGCAACTACCTGGCTCAAAAGATATAAGTGAAGCACATAGAGTATTCTAATAAATCACGAATAATATGTGTCCATCTCAAAAATGTGTGTTTAGAAAAGATGATTGTGGCAAACTAAAAAGAAAACAAAGCAAAGACTCATATAATACACGACGCTCTAAGCAAAACTCATATCATGTAATGAATAAAAATATAGCTCCAACTAATATTACCGATGGTTGGTAGAAGAAAGAGGGGATGCCTTCCGGGGCATCCCTGAGCTTAGATGCTTAGGAGTCCTTGGATATTACCTTGGCGTGCCTCGGGCATCCCCAAGCTTAGGCTCCTTCCACTCCTTATTCCTTCATCCATCATGATCTCACTCAAAACATGAAAATATCAGCACACAAAACTCTACAGAGAACTCGTGAGATCCGTTAGTATAACAAAGCAAATCACCACTTTAGGTACTGTTGTAAACCCAATCATATTTTATTATTGCATTATACCTACTGTATTATAATTTCACCATGGCTTATACCCCCCAATACAATCCATAGATTCATCAAAACAAGCAAACAACGCAACGAAAACAGAATCTGTCAAAAAATAGAACAATCTGTAATGATTCGAACAATTTCCATACTTATGTAACTCCAAAAATTCTAAAAACTTAGGACAACGTGGGAAATTTTCATATCAATAATGTGTGAAAAATCAGAATTTTATCACGCTCCAGCAAATTTTAACAATTCTGCTCCTGGACGCAAAAGTTTCTGTTTTTCACATAACCAAACACTAGTGCAGGATGCTGCTAACGCGACACTACGATCAGAGACCCTTCGACGAAACTGTGTGCGATGCAATAATCGCAAACGGTGGTTTAAAAGAACCGTCAAAAAAGGTGCAAAACATTTGGGATGGCGGAGCCATCAAACATGGTTCAGATTTTAGTTGCGTGTGCGATGTAGGGCATGCGGTTCAGTCCAATGAATTGTTTGCGATGAGGCGGAACAAAAGAAACGGGCAGCCTGATGAAGGCGTGTGCGATATACAGCATACGGTTCACTCGGATGAACTATTTGTGATTAGGCAACACAAAAGAAACGATCAACCAGATCAAGGTGTGTGTGATTGAGGGCAGACGCTTCAGAAGGATGAACTGTTTGCGATTAGGCAACAGAACAGAAACGGGTCAGGCAGATCAAAGTGTCTGTGATTGATGGCATACACTTCACATAGATGAACTGTTTGCGATTAGCCACAACAAACTGAAACAGTTAGATAGATCAACGTGTGTGCGCTAGACGGGCACACACATTCTAATTAAAAGAAGCATGCGCAATGGTAATAACAAGCGCGCACAGTTGTTGAAACAAGATGTGTGCTGACATTGCCTATTGCGGTGCACCCTATGATGCAAATGCCACGTACGCGGTCGAGAAGGCGTACGTGCCCACGTTACGCCTTCCGGGAATAGTGCCACACTTATAACCGTTAGTAAATTTTGAGCATGCGTCCCGTCACATTCCAAATTACAAACATGTTCACACCGATCAAAACCTAAACGGTTTCCCACTTAGGAGCATATTACTACTCGGTTATAAATACTACTAGTCCAAGATGACTGCACATTCCTCCTCAACTCCTCATCCACAATAACAAAGTCATTCATCATCGTTCCCTTTGCGTCTGCCATGGCCAGCGTGAGTTCTGGGTCGAGAGATTGCCATTGGGGAGATGCGAGCATGGAAGCGGAAGCACGAGAGATGTCCCGCCTCGCCGCGAACGCAGTCGGCATGTCCCGCCGCGCGGCCGTAGCAGCATAGAGGTCCCGCCGCACTGCCGAAGTAGCACGCAAGTCCCGCCGCGCCGTTGATGCGGCACACTAATTCGGTCGCACCGTGGATGAAGAAGAGATGTCCCTTTGCACCGCGAATGCATCAGACATTTCCTCCTGCGCCACGGTAGCCTGGGAAAATGTCTCGCGGGCAGGCGAGGACTCTTACAGGTGCATGCATGCGATCGTCCATAGCCAGATGGATCAAATCTCCAGCTGAGCAAGGTTGCAGGACGACATGAAAGCCTCTTTTGCCAGCGTCATACGGCAACTAAATGAGAGCATTGCGAAGCTCCGGGCCGAGCATGACCTGCTGAGGGCGAAGATCGTTGGAAGTGCGGAGCAGCAGGAGGAGACCACTGCCTTGTTGAAGAGGACCGGCATCATCGTCGAGAAACTTATGGACGAGAATGCCATGCTGCGCATCGAGAGCAGAAGGCTGGTGGAGGAATCCATGGATGCTCTCAAGCAGCATCTTGAGGACAGGAGCTCCTCGCCGCTCACTGCGGAGACTAGTTCCCGTGGCCTGCAGCAACATAGAGATCAGCGAGGCATATCGTTGTCTTCCTTCTTCTTTTGCCCTTATGTATTTCGGGCGTTGCCGCATGTGGCTTTTCTAATTATGTCCCTAAATATGTAAGACAATTATTATCCACTGTCATCGTCCTTATATTCACCATGTTTGCTATAAGTCGCAGTCGATGCTATATAGGTCTGTCAGATCTTTCATTAAGATCCATCCAAAACTTTCTTTTCAGATTTTCATTTTTGTCTCTTAATTCTCAGTCCAGTGAGACATATAGCCATGCCGTATTATAGGGGCTCGGGCGCCATTAATGGAGACATTGTGAGGGAGGTGCACGACGGGTAGCGGTCAAAGGGCTCTCCTCCCGATGAGCACGCGCAGGGGTCTGATTGCACGCCACCCATACTCAAATAGCTACCCCGCACATCACCTCCTAGCCAATAAAAAAGGGAACGCGTGGCGGCACGTAATTGGTAAGTAGAACGCCCACGGTTTCAATAATACTTGTGTTTCCGATTTGTAACGTGATAGCACTTGTTCCAAAATGACTTTGTTGATTGTTAATGTGTGCGCCTTCGCAAATCGGACAGAAAAATTACCACAACATGTTGGTGCCATGTCATGACACCATGCCAAGTTTCATGATTTTTAGGCATGTTTTGGATTTACATGAATTAAAAAACCAACTTTTTGATTCTTTCCGGCCGAGCCACGACGCCCAGATGTTTGAATTTCATTCCCATTTCTTGCATGGGACCTAGAAATTCACCCAAGGACACACATGTGATTTTTCAAACAACTTTGGTGAACTAGAGCTTGTGTTTGTAGTTCAAATTTGAATTATGCACATTAAATACGCAGAAACTCAATTAATGTATAAAAAGGCCAAACGAACCCGGAATAATTCAAAAAATTAGCACGATACTTCTATTTGGTCTAATCTGCCTGTGTAAAAAATTAAGGCAAGAGAAGGCAGTGTACGTATGTCGTTTCACACACGGAGGTGACACATTCCCTCTCGGAACCACGATCCTTCTTGAGGGAAGCTCCGGTTTGCAAGAAGCTTATACCAAAGTCTGTCCCAATTCGGCCAAAAACATTACCGCAGCATGTTGGTGCCATGTAAGACACCATGCCAAGTTTCATGATTTTCAAACGTGTTTCAGATTTATAGGAATTAAAAAACCAAGTTTCTCAATCTTTCCGGCCGACCCACGACGCCCAGATGTTTGAATTTCATTCCCATTTCTTGCATGGGACCTGGAAATTCACCCAAGGACACATATGTGATTTTACAACCAACTTTGGTGCACTGGAGCATGTGCTAGTAGTTCAAATTTGAATTATGCACATTAAATATGCAGAAACTCAATTAATGTATAAAAAAGGCCAAATGAACCCGGAATAATTCCAAAATTTAGCACGGTACTTATATTTGGTCTAATCTGCCTGTGTAAAAAAAATTAAGGTGGGAGAAGGCCGTGTACATATCTCGTTTCGCACACGGAGGTGATACCTTCCTTCTCAGAACCACGATCCTTCTTGAGGGAAGCTCTGGTTTGCAAGAAGCGTACACCAAAGCTAGTCCCAATTCGGCCAAAAAAATTACCGCAGCATGTTGGTGCCATGTCATGACACCATGCCAAGTTTCATGATTTTCAGGCGTGTCTTCGATTTACAAGAATTAAAAAAACAAGTTTCTCAATCTTTCTGACCAAGTCACGACGCCCAGATATTTGAATTCCATTCCCGTTTCTTGCATGGGACCTATAAATTCACCCAAGGACACACATGTGATTTTTCAACAAACTTTGGTGCACTAGAGCATGTGCTTGTAGTTCAAATTTGAATTATGCACATTAAATGCGTAGAAACTCAATTAATGTATAAAAAAGGCCAAATGAACCTGGAATAATTCTGAAATTTAGCACGATACTTTTATTTGGTCTAATCTGCGTGTGTAAAAAAATTAAGGTGGGAGACGGCAGTGTACGTATGTCATTTCGCACACGGAGGTGGCATATTCCCTCTCGGAACCACGAGCCTTCTTGAGGGAAGCTCCGGTTTGCAAGAAGCTTACACCAAAGCTTGTCCCAATTCGGCCAAAAAATTTACCGCAGCATGTTGGTGCCATGTCATGACACCATGCCAAGTTTCATGATTTTCAGGCATGTTTTCGATTTACAGGAATTAAAAAACCAAGTTTCTCAATCTTTCCGGCCGAGTCATGATGCCCAGATATTTTAATTTCTTTCTCGTTTCTTGCATGGGACCTATAAATTCACCCAAGGACAGTCATGTGATTTTTCAACCAACTTTGCTGCACTGGAGCATGTGCTTGTAGTTCAAATTTGAATTATGCACATTAAATATGCAGAAACTCAATTAATGTATAAAAGGCCAAACGAACCCAGAATAATTCCAAAATTTAGCACGATACTTCTATTTGGTCTAATCTGCCTGTGTAAAAAAAATTAAGGCGGGAGAAGGCAGTGTACGTATCTCGTTTCGCACACGGAGGTGACACGTTCCCTCTAGGAACCACGATCCTTCTTGAGGGAAGCTCCGGTTTGCAAGAAGCATAGACCAAAGCTTGTTCCAATTTGGCCAAAAAAATTACCGCAACATGTTGGTGCCATGTCATGACACCATGTCAAGTTTTATGATTTTCATGCGTGTTTTGGATTTACAGGAATTTCGGCCGAGCCACGACACCCAGATTTCTGAATTTCATTCTCGTTTCTTGCATGGGACCTAGAAATTCACCCAAGGACACACATGTGATTTTTCAAACAACTTTGATGCACTGGAGCATGTGCTTGTAGTTCAAATTTGAATTATGCACATTAAATGCGCAGAAACTCAATTAATGTATAAAAGGCGAAACGAACCTGGAATAATTCCAAAATTTAGCACGATACTTCTATTTGGTCTAATCTGCCTGTGCAAAAAAATTAAGGTGGGAGAAGGCAGTGTACGAATGTCGTTTCGCACAGGGAGGTGACACGCTCCCTCTCGAAACCATGAGCCTTCTTGCGGGAAGCTCCGATTCGCAAGAAGCTTACACCACAGCTAGTCCAAATTCGGCCAAAGAATTACCGCAGCATGTTGGTGCCACGTCATGACACCATGCCAAGTTTCATGATTTTCGGGCGTGTTTTAGATTTACAAGAATTAAAAAACCAAGTTTCTCAATCTTTCCGGCCGAGCCGCGACGCCCAGATGTTTCAATTATATTCCCATTTCTTGCATGGGACCTAGAATTCACCCAAGGACACACATGTGATTTTTCCACCAACTTTGGTGCACTGAAGCATGTGCTTGTAGTTCAAATTTGAATTATGCACATTAAATGCGCAGAAACTCAATTAATGTATAAAAAAGGTGAAACGAACCCCAAATAATTCCAAAATTTAGCATGATACTTCTATTTGGTCTAATTTGCCTGTGTAAAAAAGTTAAGGCGGGAGAAGGCAGTGTAGTATCTCGTTTCACACACGGAGGTGACACATTCCCTCTCGGAACCACGAGCCTCCTTGAGGGAAGCTCCGATTTGCAAGAAGCTTACACCAAAGCTTGTCCCAATTCGGCCAAAAAATTTCCGTAGCATGTTGGTGCCATGTCATGACACCATGCCAAGTTTCATGATTTTCAGGCATGTTTTGGATTTATAGGGATTAAAAAACCAGGTTTCTCAATCTTTCCAGCCGAGCCACGACGCCCAAATGTTTGAATTTCATTCCCATTTCTTGCATGGGACCTATAAATTCACCCAAAGACACACATGTGATTTTTCAACAAACTTTGGTTCATTGGAGCATGTGCTTGTAGTTCAAATTTGAATTATGCACCTTAAAAGCCCAAAAACTCAATTAATGCATAAAAATGCCAAACGAACCCGGAATAATTCCAAATTTAAACACGGCACTCATGTACTAGTTGCATGTTCACTGTACGTAAATGTTCTAGCAATTCAAACATCATCGTTTCCCTCCGTAACACCACTTTTTCTTTCAGAACATAATGAAAAAATCAGCTACACCACAAACATTTTACTAGAAAGATCTTATGGGATGCGATATAAAATATCTTGGCGCGCCGTCTTGTCTGGCTTACGCAGGAAGCTTTGTCGTCTACAGTCCACCGCCCGTCATGGGAGTAAATCTGACAATAATATAGGGGGTATGTAGGAGGAGGCAAGATCCTAGCTACGGCGAGATTTTGCATGGAAGATTTGCGAGTTCAGGCCCTTCTCAGAGGAAGTAACAGCGCTACGTCTCGGTGCCCTGAGGCTGGTAGAATGGATTATGCATGAGAGTTACAGGGGTTGTGAACCCTTGTGCCAAAGGAGGGGGTGGCTTATATAGAGTGCGCCAGGACCCCAACCATCCCACGTTACACAGGGTTCAATGTACATTAAGACAGGATGTTACTGGTAACATCATTTATAAAGAGCTATAAATGAACTTTAAGGCTACGGATTCAATGCCTGACCGTTGCCATCCTGAGTGACTTTAGGTCTTCTGTATTCCGAGTGGTTTCCTGTATGGTCGAGTGACTTCATCTTGGTCGAATGGAATTGGCATTACCGAGTGAGGTTTGTCGGTCGAGTGGATTGCATACCTTGGTGAACTCAGTCGGTTTATTCTGTTGTATCTTAATGTCGTTGGGCAGTGTCCTTCGGTAAGGCATCTAGGTCAGGCCTATGACCCTACCCTAGGTATATGTCATCGTCATTAGCCCCCGAATGGATTGAGGTCCGAGTGAAGAAAGAGCTGAAGTTGATTCTGAACCGATTCTCTACTGCAGAGGTGCAGGATCGAAAGTATGTCTAGAGGGGGGGTGATTAGACTACTTGACCAAATAAAAATCTAGCCTTTTCCCAAATTTAGTTCTTGGCAGATTTTAGCAACATAGCACAAGTAAAGCAATCAACCTACACATGCAATTCTAAGAGTATAGCAGCGGAATGTAAAACAATTGCATATGAAGGTAAAGGGATGAGTTTGAGGGAGCAAACGCGATGTTGACACGGAGATTTTTTATCCGGGGCTCCGATATTGTGCTATCGTACATCCATGTTGATGGAGACTTCAACCCACGAAGGGTAACAGTTGCGCGAGTCCATGGAGGGCTCCACCCAGGAAGGGTCCACGAAGAAGCAACCTTGTCTATCCCACCATGGCCGTCGCCCATGAAGGACTTGCCTCACTAGGGTAGATCTTCACGAAGTAAGCGATCTCCTTGCCCTTACAAATTCCTTGGTTCAACTCCACAATCTTGTCGGAGGCTCCCACGTGACACCTAGCCAATCTAGGAGACACCACTCTCCAAGAAGTAACAAATGGTGTGTTGATGATGAACTCCTTGCTCTTGTGCTTCAAATGATAGTCTCCCCAACACTGAACTCTCTCTCATAGGATTGGATTTGGAAGAAAGAAGATTTGAGTGGAAAGAAACTTGGGGAAGGCTAGAGATCAAGATTTATGTGGTTGGAATGGAATATCTTGACCTCAACACAAGTGTAGGTGGTTCTCTCTCAGAAAATATGTATTGGAAGTGTAGGCATGTTCTGATGGCTCTCTCCATGAATGAAGAATGGGTGGAGGGGTATTTATAGCCTCCACACAAAATCTAACCGTTACACACAAATCACCAAACTCGGTGGGACCGATTCAGAGAACTCGGTCAGGCCTATTTGGTTCATAATGTGACCGTTAGGTGTTCGGTGGGACCAACATGTCAACTCGGTGGGACCAATTTCATTAGGGTTAGGGCATAACGTAATCTCGGTGAGACCGATTACACAAACTCGGTGGGACCGATTTTGGTAATAGACAAACAAAGAGTTGGTCAGACAAACTCGGTGGGACCGATTCGCTCATCTTGGTTGGACCGAAATGTTACGAAAAGGAAACAGAGTGTTTGCATTGCAATCTCGGTGGGACCGACCGCTCATCTCGGTTTGACCGAAACGTTACGAAGGGAAACACAGAGATTACAATCCCATCTCGGTGAGACCGAGATCCTTATCAGTGAGACCGAAAAGACTAGGGTTTCTGGCAGTGGCTATGTCAACTGAACTCGGTGGCGCCGGATAGGAAGAATCAGTGGGGCCGAGTTGGATATTTGGTGTGGGACATATGTGGATATGAGAAAGTAGTGGAGGGTTCTGGAGCATATCACTAAGCATTTTGAGCAAGCACGTCATTAAGCAACACCTCATCCCTTCTTAATAGTATTGGCTTTTCCTATAGACTCAATGTGATCTTGGATCACTAAAATAGAAAATGTAGGGTCTTGTGCTTTGAGCTTGAGCCAATCTTTTATCCTTAGCACTTTGAAGGGTCCACTTTCTAATCCATGCCATGCCAACCATTGAGCTTTCCTGAAATATTCATCTTGGAATAGCATTAGCTCAATGAGCTATATGTTGTTAGGAATTACCAAAACCATCCAGGGATAGTTGCACTTTCGATCTCCCCCTTTTTGGTAATTGATGACAACATATAGATCAAAGCTTCGACAAATGATAAATTGTATTTGAAAAACATCGTCGCTTTGAGAAGTATGTGATAATGTAACACCCTCGATGCGACTATAGCTCCCACGTGTCGAGGCACGACTTAGAGACATAATCGCATTGAAGGCATATGTCGCAAGTTAGGCGATCTTCACAACATCCCATGTAATATAGATAATAAAAGGGGAGATAACATAGTTGGGTTACACTCACCACGTCAATCAAGTACATAAATAACATTACATCATCCAAACACTCATGGCCAGACTACGGCGCCAAAATAAAAGATAACCCAACAAGGGACACGGTCCCGATCACTCCCAACTAGGCACCACTACTGATCATCAGGAAAGGAAACATAGTATCGTTGAGAGTCCTCGTCGAACTCCCACTTGAGCTCGAGCGCGTCACCTGGAGCGGAATCATCAGGCCCTGCATCTGGTTTGGAAGTAATCTGTGAGCCATAGGGACTCAGCAATCTCGTACCCTCGCGATCAAGACTATTTAAGCTTATAGGTAAGGCAAGGTAAAAATGTGGAGCTGCAGCAAGCGACTAGCAAATATGGTGGCTATCCTGTTCGCAAAAGAGAGCGAGAAGAGGAGGCAAAGCGCGAGCGAGAAACTAGAGAGCAACCTACGCAAGCATTACTCCAACACCGTGTCCACTTCCCGGACTCCGCCGAGAAGAGGCCATCACGGTAATACACTCAGTTGATTCATTTAAATTAAGTTAAGGTTCAAGTTATCTACAACCGGACATTAACAAATTCCCATCTGCCCATAACCGCGGGCACGGCTTTCGAAAGTTCAAATCCCTGCAGGGGAGTCCCAACTTAGCCCATGACAAGCTCTCACGGTCAACGAAGGAATAGACCTCCTCCCGAGACATTCCGATCAGACTCGGCATCCCGGTTCTTCAAGACAACTCCGACAATGGTAAAACAAGTCCAGCAACACCACCCGCTGTGCCGACAAATCCCGATAGGAGCTGCACATATCTCGTTCTCAGGGCACACCGGATAAGCTAAGCGTACGGGAGCCAACGTAACCGAAGTTGCCAAGGGACAGCCCTGCACGGTGCTCTAGGTTGGACCAACGCTTAGAGGAGCACTGGCCCGGGGGTTTAAAATAAGATGACCCTTGAGTCCGCGAAACCCAAGGGAAAACGCTAGGTGGCAAATGGTAAAACCAAGGTTGGGCATTTCTGGAGGAGTTTTATTCAAGGCGGGCTGTCAAGGGGTTCCCATTATAACCCAACCGCGTAAGGAACGCAAAATCCGGGAACATAACACCGATATGACGGAAACTAGGGCGGCAAGAGTGGAACAAAACACTAGGCGAGAGGCCGAGCCTTCCACCCTTTACCAAGTATATAGATGCATTAAGATAACATGGCAATATAATGATATCCCAACAAGTAAATAATGTTCCAACAAGGAACGGTCTCCAATTTTCACCTGCAACTAGCAACGCTATAAGAGGGACTGAGCAAAGCGGTAACATAGCCAATCAACGGTTTGCTAGGACATGGTGGGTTAGAGGTTTGACGTGGAAATTTGGGAGGCTTGCAATCAAGTGGTAGGCATCGTAGCATTGACATAGCACAAGAGCGAGCATCTAGCAAAGCAAAGATAGTAGTGATTTCGAGGGTATGATCATCTTGCCTGCAAAGTTGTCAGAGTTGAGTGTAACATCCCAAATTTTCAATTTAGAATGTTATACATTAGATCATCATGCATATCATATTTTATTTGCTTTGGGTTTTGATCCTAGAAAATTCTAAGCAACTCAAGGACCCACGGAGAGAGTTGGGGATTTCGTTATTTTCATATTTGAGTTTTTCTCAAATTTTGAGAATAGGATCATTTGATTTTATTTATTTTATCATCAATTATTTCTATTACAAAAATATGAGAGAGGGAATAAAATGACTTTCCCAAAATATAGAAATATTGAGGATTTAATAAAAAAATCAAATAGTTTTATTTCGGAGTTTTTTTATTGTTTTTATTTGAATTAGGAAAAATGCGCGTTTTTCAAAATGGCATTTAGGGCCCAAATAAATGTTCACGTTGTCGGGCTTGATTTTAGAAGCCCGGCAAAATTTATTTCAGGATTTTTGGAGTCCGTTTAGTATTTCTTTTTATTTTTCTTCCGAGCGAAAAAAAAACGCAATCGACTTTGGGCCGTACTCGGCCAGGACTCTGCCGGCCAGGGGGCTTTATACGTTAGATCTCTTATTTGAGTTTTACCTATTGCATTAAGATGAGTATTTATTGTATGCTTGTTTGTTTGCATGCGATAGAGTACCTGGAGTGCACCGCCTGTTACTTCGAATCGTTAGGTTTCACGGATCATCAGCAAGGCAAGTAACACTTTGATCATACCTTTTCTACAACCCAGTTTTTTTGCATTAGATCAATCTTCACACATTGCATGATTAGGATCTAATTAAACTGTGGGATGGGAAGTAGATGGGGTAGTACCTATTACCTGTTTATTATCAAACCTTTGGGAGTTACTTCTACGTTTGCTTATTATGCCATGCTATGCTAGTAGACGTGGATTGGGTGAGTGAAATCCATGACAGATGTGAGATTGATAATCAATGGTTTATCTAAGGTGGCAACTTAAATACACATCTGGGTGGATTGAGGCACCTGGGTATTCTAGGACATGCCTGTTTTCTTTTGGACCCACCACCCAGACTCAAAGGGATCATGAGATTTTTCAAACTAGAAACTTTTGTGTGCAGCCACAAGCCATTATGGGCTCTGGCATAGTTGATTAAGTCGTGCGAACTCTTACAGGGTAGACTAGCAGATGTAGGGGAAAGTAGGTGTACCGGTCTATCCATCGTAAGGTGCTAGCGCTTCTGAAAGACTGTGTCTTGGTCATCCGTTTCTCAAACACCATGTAGTGCGAGAAATCCAACGGAGGCGATCGAGTCTTGTGGGGAAAAGTGCGCAAACCTCTCAGAGTGTAACAAACTAATCATGATTAGCCGTGTCCCCGGTTATGGACATCTTAACTATCTAGTATCTGGATTATCATGTGAATCTCAACATGTTACTCTAAAATTAATGTTGTTGGGTTAATGATGATGCTTAATTGGGATTGAGAATGCTGTCAACCATTCTCAATGTTTAACAACCACCATGATAGTAATTAAATTTATTCCTTTTGAAGTAGGAAAAATTTGGCTTTATGCAAAACTGTAACCATAGAGCTTTCCACCAGCCAAATATGCATATAGTATAGCTGTTGCATTCCATTACTCTCTATGTGTTACCTTGCCAGCATATTCCATGTGCTGACCCGTTTTCGGGCTGCAACGTTAATGTTGCAGACTTTTCAGACGATGATTAAGGAGTTTTTAGGTCGTGGTTCTATACTCAGTGATGCCGTTGGAGTTGATGGACTCACTTATCTTCCAAGCCTTCCGCTGTTATCGTTATTAGATGGCCTTAAGCCATATTTATTGTAATAAGTTCTCTTTTGAGACACTCGATGTAATAAGTGTGTGATTGCTACTCTGCTATAAATCCTCCGAGTACTGTGTGGTGTCAGCATTACTGATCCAGGGATGACACCGGAGCACAGAGATCAGACTGTTTGAGGTCTGGTCGCTACAGAGATGGTATCAGAGCACACGCTGACTGTAGGACACGACCACTAAGCTAAAGACCTAGATCACTACTCACTCTCTTCTCTTCTGACCTTCATCTTTTCTACTCTTTAGGATGGCGGATGCAAGGAACAAGTTCACCCAACCAGATGAAGATACACCCTTTGGACGCCACTTGAAGGAAGTCACTAGATACCTGAACATAGGAGTACCAAGCTTCACGGGAACCTACAACGCCACTTTACCTGAAGAAGAGCGCTGGATGATTCAAGTTCAAGTTCCAGGAAGGACGTTCATGCCAGTCACTGAGCCCATAGAGTTTTCTTTTGATGCACCAACTTGGAGTCTAGGAAAGAGTATGGCAGCTCACATCGCCATGGGACGCATTGGAGAAGTCTACCGCAAAGGATCTCAAGGATACTATCTACCAGATTTGTGGGCGCCGAGATGAACACTGGGAGATGATCAGCACCAGGAAAGATAGATCAATTGCAGCTTTTATCCAGGAGTTAAACCAGCACATTCGACGACAGGAGAATCAGATGTGCGCCGACATGATAGATCTGAAGAAGGCTAAGACTAGAATCAAGGAACTGGAGGAAGAACTCAAGGCTACACGCGAAGATTATGAAGAAGAAATTGAAGTATTGGTGGAGAAGAATGACGATCTGATCAAGAAGATTGGAATATTTATGGGAGGCCCGACACCAGTAGATGAAGACGAAGAACCCAAGGAGATTAGCCCGGAAGACTACATCATCATCGACGGCACCGACTCGGAAGCAGATAGTAGCGATGATGACTATGTTGATGAAGCAGGAGCAGATATCATGGAGTCTACAACCGTAGAATATTTCTAGTAGACCACCTCATCAGTAGTAGTAGTCCACCATGTAAATATAGTAGTCCGAGCACTTTGCGATAGTTAGATCGATTGTATGCCTTTGTTTGTTTGAATGAAGTGAATTGTTTGCTTTTGCCTCATGTGCATATGGGTAGTGTTTTCTCTTTAGACCCCCTCTATTCTTATATCTCATCTTTTCTAAACCCTCAGATGCCTCCGAGACGTGACACTCAAGGCTACACGCGAAGATTATGAAGAAGAAATTGAAGTATTGGTGGAGAAGAATGACGACCTGATCAAGAAGATTGGAATATTTATGGGAGGCCCGACACCAGTAGATGAAGACGAAGAACCCAAGGAGATTAGCCCGGAAGACTACATCATCATCGACGGCACCGACTCGGAAGCAGATAGTAGCGATGATGACTATGTTGATGAAGCAGGAGCAGATATCATGGAGTCTACAACCGTAGAATATTTCTAGTAGACCACCTCATCAGTAGTAGTAGTCCACCAAGTAAATATAGTAGTCCGAGCACTTTGCGATAGTTAGATCGATTGTATGCCTTTGTTTGTTTGAATGAAGTGAATTGTTTGCTTTTGCCTCATGTGCATATGGGTAGTGTTTTCTCTTTAGACCCCGTCTATTCTTATATCTCATCTTTTCTAAACCCTCAGATGCCTCCGAGACGTGACCCCGGATTTGCCTTTCCGCCGGAGCTCACCCAGTTGATCCAGCAGCAGAACACCTTGATGCAGTTGCTAGTCCAGAATCAGAATCAGGGGAACAACAACAACAACCCACCACCACCACCACCTGTTGACCACTTAGCCCGTTTTCTTAGGCTGAATCCGCCGGTGTTTTCCAGTAGCACCGAGCCGATAGTAGCAGATGATTGGCTCCGCAAGACAGCTAGGGAGTTGACCACAGCAGGGTGCACAGATGCGGAGAAGGTTAAGTTTGCCGCACATCAGTTAGAAGGACCCGCAGCATCATGGTGGGAGAATTTCACAGCCACCTTTCCAGTCAACACTGTCACATGGGATCAATTTCAGCAGGCTTTCCGTACTGCCCATGTTTCAGCAGGAGCTATGGCCATGAAGAAGCGTGAGTTTCGTAACTTGCGCCAAGGAGGACGGACAGTTGGCCAGTATGTGGAGGAGTTTAGTAAGCTAGCATGTTATGCCCCAGGCGACGTTGCTACGGATGCAGCTAAGCAGGAGAAGTTCCTGGAAGGACTGAATGATGAGTTGAGTATGAAGTTGATGGTAGCCACCTTCAACAACTACCAGGAGTTGGTAGACCGTGCTCTTATGATTGAAGGGAAGCAACAGCAAATTGAGAACCGCAAGAGGAAGTATGGACAAGGAAAGTATAATTCAGGAGCTCAGCAGAAGCCACATTTTACCCCTAGACCGGGAGGACATTTTCAGCATACCCATGGAGTAGGTAGCTCGCACAATCAGAATGGCACCAAGAATGGTAATGGGAATGGAGGAAGCAATGGCCAGGACCGCAGCACCCCATCAACCCCAGCCAAGAGAGATATGAGTCAAGTCACCTGTTTCAAGTGTTTCAAGACCGGACATTATGCCAATGAATGTCCTGAAGGCCAAAACGGCAATGGAAGTTCTGGGAAGAAGCCGAACCCTTTCAACAGGGGACAGGTGAACCACGTTAATGTGGAGGAGGTTGAAGCTCAGCCCGATGCAGTAATAGGTAAGTTTTTGGTTAAGTCATTTACTGCACTCGTTCTTTTTGATACCGGTGCATCGCATTCATACATATCAAGGGGATTTGTGGAAAAGTATAGCCTACCCACTAGGGTTCTCAAAACACCTATGCTAGTAAGCTCACCAGGAGCAGAGTACATGGCCAGTCAAGGATGTTTTCAAGTGCCATTAAGTATAGGACGGCATGTTTACCCGACAGATTTAATTATTCTGGAATCCCAAGGTCTGGATGTGATTCTTGGTATGGATTGGCTGTCGATGTATGGAGGAAACATCGATTGTGCTAGTAAGTCAATTTTGCTTACCACCCCAGAAGGGAGAAGGATCAAGTATGTATCCCGGCATGCGCCAAACAAGACACAAGTAAATTCATTAACAGGAGTTGTGCAGGAGGAAGTACCAGTGGTAAGGGAATTCCCTGATGTATTTCCAGAGGAGTTGCCAGGCATGCCACCGGATAGAGATATTGAGTTCTTGATTGAGCTATTGCCAGGCACATGGCCAATATCAAAGAGACCATATAGGATGCCAGCAAAGGATTTGGTGGAAATTAAGAAACAGATTAAGGAGTTACTGGATAAAGGTTACATTCGCCCAAGTTCTTCACCTTGGGGATCACCAGTACTATTAGTAGAGAAGAAGGATGGATCGTTAAGGATGGTTGTTGATTATCGAGGATTGAATGAAGTAACAATCAAGAACAAGTACCCGCTACCAATGATCAATGATCTGTTTGATCGATTGCAAGGAGCTAAAGTGTTTTCCAAGATTGATTTGCGATCAGGGTACCACCAGTTGAAGATTCGAGAATAGGATATTCCGAAGACAGCTGTTACCACCAGGTATGGGCTGTATGAGTATACCGTTATGTCATTTGGTCTGACTAACGCGCCTGCCTATTTTATGAACATGATGAACAAAGTGTTCATGGAGTTTTTGGATAAGTTCGTCATAGTGTTCATTGATGATATCCTGGTTTATTCAAAGAATGAAGAGGAACATAAGGAGCATTTGCGTTTGGTACTTGGAAAGCTTAGAGAACATCAATTATATGCCAAGTTCAGCAAATTTGAGTTTTGGTTGAAGGAAGTAGGATTCCTCGGACACGTTATATCTGGAGAAGGTATAGCTGTTGATCCCACTAAAGTTGATACCGTGACCAAGTGGGAAGCCCCAACTACCGTTGGAGAGATCCGGAGTTTTCTTGGACTCGCAGGATACTGCCGGAGGTTTATTGAGAATTTTTCAAAGATTGCGAAGCCTATGACGGAATTGTTGAAGAAAGATACCAAGTTTAAATGGACTGAGCAGTGTGAGGCTAGTTTCCAGGAGTTGAAGAAACGCTTGGTTACCTCACCAGTGTTGATTTTGCCAGATCAGACCAAGGATTATGAGGTGTATTGCGACGCTTCACGTCGAGGACTTGGAGCAGTGCTTATGCAGGAAGGGAGAGTTGTTTCATATGCCTCAAGACAACTGAAGCCCCATGAGTTGAATTACGCTATGCATGATTTGGAGTTAGCAGCCGTAGTGCATGCCTTGAAGACATGGAGACATTTCCTCATCGGAAATCATTGTGAGGTGTACACGGATCATAAGAGTTTGAAGTACATTTTCACACAGAAGGAGTTGAACCTCAGACAAAGGAGATGGTTGGAGCTCATCAAGGATTATGATATGAGATTGCATTATCATCCAGGGAAGGCTAATGTAGTAGCTGATGCATTAAGCCGCAAGAGCCATGTCAATACGTTAATGACGGGAGAAATACCCAAGGAGTTAGCAAAAAATCTTCGTGAACTATGTTTGGAAATAGTTCCGAGAGGCTATGTAGCAACGTTGGAAATTCAGTCAACTTTGATGGACAGAATCTGGGAAGCTCAGAAGACTGACAAGGAGATTGCTTCCATAAAGGAGAAAATGAAAGAAGGAAAAGCTAAAGGATTTCGTGAGGATGAGCACGATACCCTATGGTTTGAAGACCGTGTCTATGTGCCCAATGACCCGGAGATCAGGAAGTTAATTCTGCAAGAGGCCCATGATTCACCCTATTCGATTCACCCAGGGAATACCAAGATGTATCTGGATTTGAAGGATATTTTCTGGTGGACCGGAATGAAGAAAGAAATAGCAGAGTATGTAGCAGTTTGTGATGTATGCCAGAGAGTAAAGGCAGAGCATCAGAAGCCAGCAGGATTGTTACAACCATTGCCGATACCGGATGGAAGTGGGATAAGTCAGGCATGGATTTTATCACGGGATTGCCCAGGACTCGTTCAGGCTATGACTCGATTTGGGTTGTAGTCGATCGATTGACGAAACTAGCTCATTTCATCCCAGTAAAGACCACTTATACCAGTGCTAAGTTGGCAAAAATATACATGACCAGAATAGTATGTCTGCATGGGGTTCCGAGGAGTATCGTATCAGATAGAGGAACCCAGTTTACCTCAAAGTTCTGGAAGCAGTTGCACAAAACTTTGGGAACCAGGCTAGAATTCAGTACAACTTTTCATCCGCAGACAGATGGACAGACCGAGAGGGTCAATCAGATTTTGGAGGATATGCTGAGAGCTTGTGCGCTAGATTATGGATCTAGTTGGGACGATAATTTGCCATATGCAGAGTTCTCTTACAACAACAGTTACCAAACCAGTTTGAAGATGGCCCCTTTCGAAGCTTTGTACGGAAGAAGGTGCAGGACACCGCTGTCGTGGGACGAAGTCGGAGACCGCCAGTTGTTTGGACCTGACTTGATTAAGGAGTCTGAACAGAAAGTGAAGTTGATTCGCGATAGGCTCAAGGTAGCCTAGTCCAGGCAGAAGAGTTATGCAGATTCCAAACGCAAGGAGACAGTTTACGAAGTTGGAGACAGAGCTTATCTTCGAGTATCTCCACTTCGGGGAACAAAGCGTTTTGGAGTTAAAGGGAAGTTAGCGCCACGATTTGTAGGACCATATCGAATTCTAGAGCGTATGGGAGAAGTGGCCTACAAGTTGAAATTGCCCGAAGGATTGTCAGGAATTCATGATGTGTTCCACGTTTCTCAGTTAAAGAAGTGTCACGTGGAGATAGCTGACATACCATTGAGAGACATAGTGCCTTTGGAAACTATTCAGTTGGATAACGATTTGACCTACGAGGAGAAACCAGTTAAGATCCTCGAGTTTGCCAGCCGAGTTACTCGCAACAAAGTTATCAAGTTTTGCAAGGTTCAGTGGAGCCACCACACGGAGGATGAAGCCACCTGGGAACGAGAGGAAGATTTGCTCAAAGACCACCCTCACCTATTTTCTAGCCAACCCGAATCTCGAGGGCGAGATTCATCTTAAGGGGGGTAGGTTTGTAACATCCCAAATTTTCAATTTGGAATGTTATACATTAGATCATCATGCATATCATATTTTATTTGCGTTGGGTTTTGATCCTAGAAAATTCTAAGCAACTCAAGGACCCACGGAGAGAGTTGGGGATTTCGTTATTTTCATATTTGAGTTTTTCTCAAATTTTGAGAATAGGATCATTTGATTTTATTTATTTTATCATCAATTATTTCTATTACAAAAATATGAGAGAGAGAATAAAATGACTTTCCCAAAATATAGAAATATTGAGGATTTAATAAAAAAATCAAATAGTTTTATTTCGGAGTTTTTTTGTTGTTTTTATTTGAATTAGGAAAAATGCGCGTTTTTCAAAATTTCATTTAGGGCCCAAATAAATGTTCACTTTGTCGGGCTTGATTTTAGAAGCCCGGGAAAATTTATTTCGGGATTTTTGGAGTCCCTTTAGTATTTCTTTTTATTTTTCATCCGAGGAAAAAAAAACGCAACCGACTTTGGGCCGTACTCGGCCAGGACTCTGCCGGCCGGGGGGCTTTATAAGCCATGCCTCGGGCCTGAGCCAGCCCACCAGCAGCCGCTGCCCGAAACCCTAGCCCAGCCCCAGCCACCGCCGCCAGCCGCCGCCGTCGCCCCGCCGCCGATCTGCCGGAGCCGCGCGTCGCCCGAGGTTCGCCGCACCTCGAAATTCGTGCCGTTTAAAAAAAATTCCGTTCGTCGTTTTTCTTTTTCGTCGGATTTTCCGCGGTTATTTTCTGATCGCGATTTCTGATCCGATTTTCGTTTTAGTTTAACTTTTCGCTCGTTTATCGGAATCAGGCGATTCAAACGCCTGGAGTTTCGTCTCGAAACCCTCTATCCGAATAATCAACTTAAACAAGTTTTTGCTACTGTAAAATTTGACTTAGGTTCAGATTACTAGAACGAAGTTGTTTTCTTTCGCCGTTTGACTTTCTTTGCTTCGTTCGATTTGATTCTTTTTGCCAACCGGAGTTCTTAAGTTGAACCTTCTGGTTAGATCTCTTATTTGAGTTTTACCTGTGCATTGGATGAGTACTTATTGTATGCTTGTTTGTTTGCCTGCGATAGAGTACCCGGAGTGCGCCGCCTGCTACTTCGAATCGTTAGGTTTCACGGATCATCAGCAAGGCAAGTAACACTTTGATCATACCTTTTCTACAACCTAGTTTTTTTGCATTAGATCAATCTTCACACATTGCATGATTAGGATCTAATTAAACTGTGGGATGGGAAGTAGATGAGATAGTACCTATTACCTGTTTATTATCAAACCTTTGGGAGTTACTTCTACGTTTGCTTATTATGCCATGCTATGCTAGTAGACGTGGATTGGGTGAGTGAAATCCATGACAGATGTGAGATTGATAATTAAAGGTTTATCTAAGGTGGCAACTTAAATACACATCTGGGTGGATTGAGGCACCTGGGTATTCCAGGACATGCCTATTTTCTTTTGGACCGCCACCCAGACTCAAAGGGATCATGGAGATTTTTCAAACTAGAAACTTCCGTGTGCAGCCACAAGCCATTATGGGCTCTGGCATAGTTGATTAAGTCGTGCGAACTCTTACAGGGTAGACTAGCAGATGTAGGGGAAAGTAGGTGTACCGGTCTATCCATCGTAAGGTGCTAGCGCTTCTGAAAGATGTGTCTCGGTCATCCGTTTCTCAAACACCATGTAGTGCGAGAAATCCAACAGAGGCGATCGAGTCTTGTGGGGAAAAGTGCGCAAACCTCTGCAGAGTGTAACAAACTAATCATTATTAGCTGTGTCCCCGGTTGTGGACATCTTGAGTATCTAGTATCTGGATTATCATGTGAATCTCAACATGTTACTCTAAAATTAATGTTGTTGGGTTAATGATGATGCTTAATTGGGATTGAGAATGCTGTCAACCATTCTCAATGTTTAACAACCACCATGATAGTAATTAAATTTATTCCTTTTGAAGTAGGGAAAAATTGGCTTTATGCAAAACTATAACCATAGAGCTTTCCACCAGCCAAATATGCATATAGTATAGCTGTTGCATTCCATTACTCTCTATGTGTTACCTTGCCAGCATATTCCATGTGCTGACCCGTTTTCGGGATGCAACGTTAATGTTGCAAACTTTTCAGACGACGATTAAGGAGTTTTAGGTCGTGGTTCTATACTCAGTGATGCCGTTGGAGTTGATGGACTCACTTATCTTCTAAGCCTCCCGCTGTTATCGTAATTAGATGGCTTTAAGCCATATTTATTGTAATAAGTTCTCTTTTGAGACACTCGATGTAATAAGTGTGTGATTGCTACTCTGCTATAAATCCTCCGAGTACTATGTGGTGTCAGCATTACTGATCCAGGGATGACACCGGAGCACAGACATCAGACTGTTTGAGGTCTGGTTGCTACAACTTGATCCACGAAAGCAAACTCAACGGGCTCCTCATTAGCGAACTCGTCTCCCGGCTCTACCCAAACAAGACAGACAAGCAACAAGGACACAATCAACCACGTGCAAGGATCAAATAATATGATGCAACCATGGTATGCTATGCGGGATGCGATGCGGGATGCATATGCAAGATGTGACAAGGAATGCATGAACCTGGCCTCAACTTGGGAATCCAAGTGTGCCACTAGAAAGATGAGATGAAATCGCTTGAAAACGATATAAAGAACGCCAGAATCGAAGTTACGGTTTGGAAATGGCAAGCAATTCAAATATGACCACGTTCTACGATTTACAGCAAGTAGCCATCTAAATGCAATGAGATGAACATGCTACAGCATTCCAACATGACAACAAAATACATGGCAGGGATGCATTCATGATGCTTAACAAAAGTCTAGCACTGAGCTACGGCCAAATCATCCATTAACAGGTTCAAACAAGCATGGCAAAAATGCATATGGCAAACAGATTTCAGACTTAGTGAAATTAACACTTGTCTAGAATTTCAGATCAGGTAGCACACTTCGGAGCAACAAAACTATATGCTACACGACCTGAACATGGCAAACTAAACCATGGCATGGAGCTACTCAAAGAGCTTAACAAAAGTCCCTTAGTGACCTTGAGCCAAAAGGGATCAGAAAATACAATTGCAAGCATGTGAACATAGCAAAAACATAATCGGATCACAGACTTAGTGAAAACTGGAGCATACTGAAACAGATATCAAGTAGGCAATGTTTACGAGCTCGATGCACTCACTACGGAGCGAGTCATGATAATCTAAGCATACACCCATGAAGAATACACAAAATGCAAGCTAGACATGGCAAGAACAATAACATAGCATGCACGGATCAATTACAACATCATCGGCAAAATCGCTAACAAGTAGACAATCTGCCCAGATTCACGAAGTAGCAAAAGTAGAGCTCGATTGACTCAAGCTAGGGTGCTCCATAATTGCAAACAAAACATCCTTACTGATCATCCTCAAAAGAGGCACGGATCACTAGGAAACAACATGAACATATGGCAACATGAGATAAACAGATCAAGGACTTAGTGGAAATGCTAAGTCCCTGAAATCAGCATTACCAAGTGCCTCACTTTGCAAGCTTGTGCTAGTCACCACACACATCACAAAAATACATGGGTTGCACCTATGGAAATATGGCAAAACCCTTAACAAAACATATGTAGAGCTCATGGGCATATCATGCACACAATAATCATGGCAAAAATGACAAATATCTAAATGGAGTAGCAGATCTGACAAATATCTCAAGTAGCCCTCTTCTAACAGAATTTCGGGCATCAAGATGAACTCAAATGAAAATGATGCAATGGAATGAAATGATGTACTCTCTGAGATGAACATTTTGATATGCTATATGCCAAAAACGGAGTTACGGATGAGGATTTATAGCACGATGAACAGGAGCATGTGAACTAGGGTTTCGGGAGAAAGTCAACCCAAACTGGATCTAGATCCAGATTTGGACAGCACGCTTCCCGATGTTCGTCGGCGGGAGTTCGTTGAGCTCACCGGAGTTGCAGATGAGGAGGGGCCGGCCGAGTCCTCGACGAGGTCGGGCGGAGGAGCTCGCGACGGCGCCGGGGCGGCGGAGGCGAGGTCCGGCGAGGGCACACCGGCCGGCGCGGCGAGGTGGTGGCCGGCGCGGCGGAGTGGCGGCCGCCGGCGAGGGGCGTGGTGGCGCCGGGCGGAGGAGGCGAGAGGCACGGGCGGCGCGGGCGAAGCAGCCGGGCGGCGAGGCGCGCGGGCCGGGAGGGCCTCCCGCGGGATCTCCGGGCCGGCGCGGTAGGTGGAGGCGGCGGCGAATCAGAAGGCGACAAGTGGCGGCGGCGGGTGGATTCGGACTTGTCCGGTGGCGGAATTTTTGTCCGGTCGCAAGGAGAGGAAGAGAGTTAGGGTTTTGCCCATGAATTTCGGAGGGGGGTTCTATATATAGGCATAGAGGGAGCTAGGAGAGTCCAAATGAGGTGTGGTTTTCGGCCACGCGATCGTGATCGAACGCTCTAGATGATGGATAGGGTTTTGGTGGGTTTTGGGCCAAATTGGAGGGGTGTTGGGCTGCAACACACACGAGGCCTTTTTGGTCCCTCGGTTAACCATTGGAGTATCAAACGAAGTCCAAATGATACGAAACTTGACAGGCGGTCTACCGGTAGTAAACCAAGGCCGCTTGGCAAGTCTCAGTCCAATCCGGAAATGTTTAATCCCCACACACGAAAGAAAGGTAGAAATGACCACCGGAGGAGAACGAAGCGCCGGAATGCAAAACGGACAACGGCGAAAATGCTCGAATGCATGAGATGAACACGTATGCAAATGCAATGCACATGATGACATGATATGAGATGCATGACAACGACAACAACACACGGAGACAAAAACCCGAACCCGAGAAAATAAAATAACTTAAAGCCGGAAACGGCAAGAGTTGGAATACATATTGGGAAAGTTACATCTGGGGTGTTACAACACTCCACCACTACGAAAGGATCTCGTCCCGAGATCTAGGACTGAAAAAAACGCCGGGTACTCAGAACGGAGGTGATCCTCGCGTTCCCAGGTAGCTTCACGATCGGAATGGTGTGACCACTTGACTTTGAGGAATTTGATTGACTTGTTTCGAGTCTTGCGTTCAGTCTCTTCGAGAATAGCAACGGGGTGCTCACGGTAAGAGAGATCTTCTTGGAGCTCAATGTCCTCGAAGTTGACGGTGCAGTCAGGAGTCTTGAAGCACTTTCGAAGCTGAGAGACATGGAACACATCATGAACATTTGCAAAGTTTGAAGGAAGGTCGAGTTGATAGGCGAGGTCGCCTCTCTTGCTGACAATCTTGAAAGGTCCCACGTATCTGGGGGCAAGCTTCCCTTTGATACCGAAGCGACGAGTACCTTTCATAGGAGAGACGCGGAGGTAAACATGATCTCCGATCTCGAAAGCCAAATCACGGTGCTTACTGTCATAGTAGCTCTTCTGGCGGGATTGGGCTGCTTTGAGGTTATCTCGAATGACTTTGCACATATCCTCTGCCTCTGTGATTAAGTCATTTCCCAAAAGCTGACGTTCACCGGTTTCAGACCAGTTGAGAGGGGTACGACACTTCCTGCCGTACAAAATTTCAAATGGGGCCTTGCCCGAGCTTGCTTGAAAACTGTTGTTGTAGGAGAATTCAGCGTAAGGAAGACAATCCTCCCACTTCATGCCGAAGGAGATCACACAAGCCCTAAGCATATCTTCAAGAATCTGGTTGACACGCTCGACTTGACCGCTAGTTTGAGGATGGAAAGCTGTGCTGAAGCGGATGTTGGTGCCCATGGCCTTCTGAAAAGAATCCCAAAACTTGGAGGTAAAGATGCTGCCACGGTCTGAAGAGATCACTTGAGGAATACCGTGCAGAGAGACAATTCGAGAGGTATAGAGTTCCGCCAATTGAGCTGCAGTGATAGACTCTTTGATAGGCACAAAGTGAGCCACTTTGGTGAGTTTGTCGATGACAACGAATATAGCATCATTGCCACGCTTGGACTTTGGAAAGCCAGTCACGAAGTCCATCTCAATGTGGTCAAACTTCCATTCTGGAATGGCAAGAGGTTGGAGGAGACCCGCTGGCCTTTGATGTTCTGCCTTCACTCTTCTGCAGACATCACATTCATTCATGAATTGAGCAATCTCGCGCTTCATTCGAGTCCACCAATAAGCCTGCTTGAGGTCCTGATACATCTTCATGCTCCCAAGGTGGATGGAGAGGAGAGAATTGTGAGCCTCGTTCATGATCACTTTACGGAGGTCACCTTTGGGTACAACAATATGATCCTCGAAGAAGAGAGTGTCCTTGTCATCAAGGCGGTAGCACTTGTACTTGGGTTGACTCTTGGCAATCCCAATCTTCACCTTTTTCACCATAGCATCAAGAATATGGGCTTGGCGAATCTGGTCTTCCAAGGTAGGAGATACTTGAAGGTTGGTGAGGAAATCTTGAGGAACAACTTGTAGGTTAAGTTTGGGGAAAGCTTCACAAAGCTCGGGTTGATACGGCTTGAGAATCAGACTGTTGCAGTAAGCCTTCCTGCTCAAAGCGTCAGCAATCACATTGGCCTTGCCTGGAGTATACTCGATACTCGGATTATACTCTTGAATCATTTCGACCCATCGAGTTTGCCTGAGGTTGAGATTAGACTGAGTGAAGATGTACTTGAGACTCTTGTGGTCAGTGAAAATGTCCACTTTTCTTCCCAATAAAAGATGTCTCCAAGTCAAAAGAGCATGCACAACTGCCGCCAACTCGAGATCATGAGTGGGGTAGTTCTTCTCATTGGGCTTCAACTGGCGAGAGGTATAAGCAACAACTTTCTTCTCTTGCATCAATACTACGCCAAGACCTTGGAGAGAGGCATCAGAAAAGACCTTGTACGGCTTGGATTCATCAGGCAGAGTCAGAACTGGAGCAGTGATCAATTTCTCTTTCAAAGTGTTGAAAGCAATGTCACACTCCGGAGACCAAACGTACTTGGCGTGTTTCTGGAGAAGATTTGAGAGAGGCTTCGCGATCTTAGAAAAGTTTTCAACGAATCTTCGGCAGTAGCTTGCGAGACCGAGGAAGCTACGGAGTTGCTTCACGTTCTGAGGAGGTTCCCAATTCACAATTGCAGACACCTTCTCAGGATTCACCGCAATGCCCTTGGTAGAGATGATATGACCAAGATAAAGAACCTCATCGAGCCAAAATTCGCACTTGGAGAACTTGGCGTAGAACTTGTGTTCTCTGAGCTTATCGAGTACCAAATGCAAGTGCTTGGCATGATCTTCCTTGTTCTTCGAGAAAACCAGAATGTCGTCGAGATAGACCAAAACGAAGTCATTGGTGTAGGCGTTGAAGATGAAGTTCATCATGCGAGAGAAAGTCGGAGGAGCGTTGACGAGGCCAAAAGACATGACAGTGTATTCATATGAACCATAGCTTGTCCTGAAAGCCGTCTTGGGAATATCTTGCTCACGGATTCGAATCTGATGATAACCCATACGGAGATCAAGCTTGGAGAATACTTGGGCACCTTTGAGTTGTTCGAACAGCTCGTTGATGTTGGGAAGTGGGTATTTGTTCTTGATGGTCTTCTTGTTCAATGGACGGTAATCAACACAAAGTCGGTCCGTTCCATCCTTCTTCTTCACAAAAAGAACACCACAACCCCACAGAGAAGAACTAGGCCGGATGAGACCCATTCTCTCTTGAATATCGAGTTGCTTCTTCAGCTCCTTCAACTCTTCAGGTCCGAGCTTGTAAGGACGCTTGCACATTGGTTCCCTGCCAGGCTCAAGATCAATAACGAATTCAACTGGCCGGTGCGGAGGCATTCCTGGAAGCTCTTCTGGAAAGATGTCTTGATATTCGCAAACGACTGGAATTTGCGAGATGGCATCGAGTTCACCCTTCTCATTGAGAGAAAACAGACGGATGGTATCATCATGAGTGGCAAACACAATTACATCCTCAGATGAATGAGTCAATTGAATCTGCCTAGCTGCACAATCAAGCTGAGCCTTGTGCTTAGAAAGCCAATCCATCCCGAGAATAAGATCAATATCCGAGTTACCCAGAACCATTGGAGAAGCCAGAAACTTGAAGTCACCCAACATGATAGAAACATCCAGGACTATTGAAGTAGCCCTCATAGACTTAGCCGGAGAAACCACTCCCATAGGTTTACCCAACATTTGTGAAACGAAGTCATGCTTGGAAACAAATGATCTTGACATGAAACAATGCGATGCACCAGTGTCAAAAAGAACTTTTGCGGGAAAAGAGTTAACTGGAAAGTTACCCATGATGACATCTAATGAGTCCTCTGCCTGAGCTGCATTCAGCAAGTTGACCTTAGCGTGCTTGGGGTTATGCTTGACCACAGCTGTACTTGCCGATCTGACAGGAGGAGGAGGAGGGAGGCGCCTCTGATTGAAGCATTTGTTGGCATAGTGACCCTTCTGTTGGCACTTGTTGCACATGACCTCTGAAAGCGGACGGTGATACGGAGCACTCGATCTTGGAGCTTGAGACGAAGTCTTGTTCTGAAAGCCAGGGTTGGGTGGGTGGGAAGATCCATTGCCACCTTTGCTCTTCTACTGATACGGCTAACGAAACGGAGGAGGAGGAAGCCAATACTTCTGCTGCTTGGCCACTTGAGTAGAGGAAGAAGGAGTAACATCTCTGACTCGCTTCTTGGAAGCATCACACCTCAACTGAGCGGCCTCTTGCTTCAGTGCCATGTTGTAGAACTCATCGTACCTCAAGGGCTCAAAGAGCACAAGAGCGAGCTGAATTTCTTCTCTGAGACCACCCCTGAACTGGTATATCATGCTCTTCTCATCAGGCACGTCCTGCTTGGCAAAGCGGGCGAGCTTCTGAAACAGCTTGTTGTAGTCATAGACAGACAAAGAGCCTTGCTTCAGGTTGCGGAATTCCTCATGCTTGCTTTCAACCACGCTCTGGGGAATATGGTGAGCTCCGAAATATTGACGGAATTCATCCCAGGTAATTACACGTCCACCTCTGGAATCCTTGTACTGTTGGAACCATTCTGCAGCTTGATCTTTGAGTTGGAAGGAAGCGAACTTGACGAAGTCCTCGGGCCTGACGTTACTGCACTCGAAATGCTTGCACAGATCCACAAGCCAATCGTCAGCATCGGTTGCCTCAACACAATTGCTGAAAGTCTTTGGCCCGTTAGCAAGGAACTGGTTGAGTGTAGCAAAGTGATTCTGATTGTTGCCTTGGTTCCCTTGGTTGCCTTGATTGCGCTCTTGAAGAATTTGCATGATCAACTGTGTGTTTGCATTGGTTGCGGCCATCACAGCTTGCCATGCCTCCGGAGGAGGTGGAGGTGGTGGCGGATCAGGATTCGGAGTCGTGCGCGTTGGAGGAGCCATCCTGAAGAGGTTGACATCCATTAGCACACTGATAGACAAATATTGAAGCTGAATCCAACGGAATGAAAATTGCAACATATAGTCTTCACATCCGAACAAAATGAACGAATGCATTCCTCTTGAAATGGTCACATATCCATAAATTAAGAAGCCACTTAGAATTAAGGTAGAGAAATAAATCAACAAGGTACGGATCAAGAACGAATACTCGGTAAGAAATCCCAATCTCAAACCAACCATCTGTGGAAGAAGAACTAGAGCTACTAGAATTCCCACCTATGAAACTCCCAAACCTTTCCGGTTATGCAATCAGGTGTTGGGGATACAGGGAAAGCATAATATCTCACCCAAATCTAGCAAATCCTACATCCAGCTGTATCCATCCTTCAACATATAACCAAGAAAAACTTCGGAAACCATCTACCTCAACCTTCGAAAAGCATCTGTTATACAAGTTATGGCGATACTCCCGAACTCCCGCCCCAGTACTGGGTGGCGTCGAGGTTATCTCACCAACGAACTGCATAAAAGAGATTTTCGAAGTCGGCGTACTAGACTCAGGTATTCCAGAACTGCAACGATAAAATTATGATGACAACACCTCAGAGCTCAACTCCCTGGGACACTTCCACAAAACCCCTGACAGGAGGCACCAAGAAAATGTTCTCGTCATAAAACCATCGGAACGATTCCAAGATACCCGCGTGATCCTAAATTTTTTTTTAGTGAAATTTGAGAAGAGAAGAGTCAAAACTCTACGTCAGGATGCCTTACCAGAGCGATGAGGAGACAGGGAAGTAAAAATAATTCCTAAACTCTCCGATATATAATTCCTAAATGACTCAAAAACATTTTTCTAGACACAACTCGGCCGCTAAAAACGATCAAGCAATGGGGCTCCTAAGGTCGGGGAAGGCTCTGATTACCAACTTGTAACACCCTC
Source organism: Triticum urartu (assembly GCF_003073215.2). Taxonomy (NCBI): domain Eukaryota; kingdom Viridiplantae; phylum Streptophyta; class Magnoliopsida; order Poales; family Poaceae; genus Triticum; species Triticum urartu. The sequence continues at coordinate 179,415,923 of NC_053026.1, read as the reverse complement.
GATGCGACTATAGCTCCCACGTGTCGAGGCACGACTTAGAGACATAATCGCATTGAAGGCATATGTCGCAAGTTAGGCAATCTTCACAACATCCCATGTAATATAGATAATAAAAGGGGAGATAGCATAGTTGGCTTACACTCGCCACGTCAATCAAGTACATAAATAACATTACATCATCCAGACACTCATGGCCCGACTACGGCGCCGAAATAAAAGATAACCTAACAAGCGACACGGTCCCGATCACTCCCAACTGGGCACCACTACTGATCTTCAAGAAAGGAAACATAGTATCGTTGAGAGTCCTCGTCAAACTCCCACTTGAGCTCGAGCGCGTCACCTGGAGCGGAATCATCAGGCCCTGCATCTGGTTTGGAAGTAACCTGTGAGCCACAGGGACTCATCAATCTCGCACCGTCGCGATCAAGACTATTTAAGCTTATAGGTAAGGCAAGGTAAAAATGTGGAGCTGCAGCAAGCGACTAGAAAATATGGTGGCTATCCTGTTCGCAAAAGAGAGCGAGAAGAGGAGGCAAAGCGCAAGCGAGAAACTAGAGAGCAACCTACGCAAGCATTACTCCAACACCGTGTCCACTTCCCAGACTCCGCTGAGAAGAGGCCATCACGGTAACACACTCAGTTGATTCATTTTAATTAAGTTAAGGTTCAAGTTATCTACAACCGGACATTAACAAATTCCCGTCTGCCCATAACCGCGGGCACGGCTTTCGAAAGTTCAAATCCCTGCAGGGGAGTCCCAACTTAGCCCATGACAAGCTCTCACGGTCAACGAAGGAATAGACTTCCTCCCGAGACATTCCGATCAGACTCGGCATCCCGGTTCTTCAAGACAACTCCGACAATGGTAAAACAAGTCCAGCAACACCACCCGCTGTGCCGACAAATCCCGATAGGAGCTGCACATATCTCGTTCTCGGGGCACACCGGATAAGCTAAGCGTACGTGAGCAACGTAACCCAAGTTGCCAAGGGAAGGCCACGCACGGTGCTCTAGGTTGGACCAAAGCTCAGAGGAGCACTGGCCCGGGGGTTTAAAATAAGATGACCCTTGAGTCCATGAAACCCAAGGGAAAAGGCTAGGTGGCAAATGGTAAAACCAAGGTTGGGCATTGCTGGAGGAGTTTTATTCAAGGCAGACTGTCAAGGGGTTCCCATTATAACCCAACCGCGTAAGGAACGCAAAATCCGGGAACATAACACCGATATGACGGAAACTAGGGCGGCAAGAGTGGAACAAAACACTAGGCGAGAGGCCGAGCCTTCCACCCTTTACCAAGTATATAGATGCATTAAGATAACATGGCAATATAATGATATCCCAACAAGTAAATAATGTTCCAACAAGGAACGGTCTCCAATCTTCACCTGCAACTAGCAACGCTATAAGAGGGGCTGAGCAAAGCGGTAACATAGCCAATCAATGATTTGCTAGGACATGGTGGGTTAGAGGTTTGACGTGGCAATTTGGGAGGCTTGCAAGCAAGTGGTAGGCATCGTAGCATTGGCATAGCACAAGAGCGAGCATCTAGCAAAGTAAAGATAGTAGTGATTTCGAGGGTATGATCATCTTGCCTGCAAAGTTGTTAGAGTTGACTGGATCCTCGAAAGCAAACTCAACGGGCTCCTCGTTAGCGAACTCATCTCCCGGCTCTACCCAAACAAGACAAACAAGCAACAAGGACAGAATCAACCACGTGCAAGGATCAAACAATATGATGCAACCATGGTATGCTATGCGGGATGCGATGCGGGATGCATATGCAAGATGTGACAAGGAATGCATGAACCTGGCCTCAACTTGGGAATCCAAGTGTGCCACTGGAAAGATGAGATGAAATCTCTTGAAAACGATATAAAGAACGCCAGAATCGGAGTTACGGTTTGGAAATGGCAAGCAATTCAAATATGACCACGTTCAGCGATTTACAGCAAGTAGCCATCTAAATGCAATGAGATGAACATGCTATAGCATTCAAGCATGACAACAAAATACATGGCAGGGATGCATTCATGATGCTTAACAAAAGTCTAGCACTGAGCTACGGCCAAATCATCCATTAACAGGTTCAAACAAGCATGGCAAAAATGCATATGGCAAACAGATTTCAGACTTAGTGAAATTAACACTTGTCTAGAATTTCAGATCAGGTAGCACACTTCGGAGCAACAAAACTATATGCTACAGGACCTGAACATGGCAAACTAAACCATGGCATGGAGCTACTCAAAGAGCTTAACAAAAGTCCCTTAGTGACCTTGAGCCAAAAGGGATCAGAAAATACAATTGCAAGCATGTGAACATAGCAAAAACATAATCGGATCACAGACTTAGTGAAAACTGGAGCATACTGAAACAGATATCAAGTAGGCAATGTTTACGAGCTCGATGCACTCACTACGGAGCGAGTCATGATAATCTAAGCATACACCCATGAAGAATACACAAAATGCAAGCTAGACATGGCAAGAACAATAACATAGAATGCACGGATCAACTACAACATCATCGGCAAAATCGCTAACAAGTAGACAATCTGCCCAGATTCACGAAGTAGCAAAAGTAGAGCTCGATTCACTCAAGCTAGGGTGCTCCATAATTGCAAACAAAGACATGGATGGATAGAGCACTACAAGATTAACAAAACATCCTTACTGATCATCCTCAAAAGAGGCACGGATCACTAGGAAATAACATGAACATATGGCAACATGAGATAAACAGATCAAGGACTGAGTGGAAATGCTAAGTCCATGAAATCAGCATTACCAAGTGCCTCACTTTGCAAGCTTGTGCTAGTCACCACACACATCAAAAAAATACATGGGTTGCACCTATGGAAAGATGGCAAAACCCTTAACAAAACATATGTAGAGCTCATGGGCATATCATGCACACAATAATCATGGCAAAAATGACAAATATCTAAATGGAGTAGCAGATCTGACAAATATCTCAAGTAGCCCTCTTCTAACAGCATTTCGGGCATCAAGATGAACTCAAATGAAAATGATGCAATGGAATGAAATGATGTACTCTCTTAGATGAACATTTTTATATGCTATATGCCAAAAACGGAGTTACGCATGAGGAGTTATAGCACGATGAACAGGAGCATATGAACTAGGATTTCGGAAGAAAGTCAACCCAAACTGGATCTAGATCCAGATCCGACAGCACGCTTCCCGATGTTCGTCGGCCGGAGTTCGTCGAGCTCGCCGGAGTTGCGGATGAGGAGGGGCCGGCCGAGTCCTCGACGAGGTCGGGCGGAGGAGCTCGCGACGGCACCGGGGCGGCGGAGGCGAGGTCCGGCGAGGGCGCACCGGCCGGCTTGGCGGCGCGGCGAGGTGGTGGCCGGCGCGGTGGAGCGACGGCCGCCGGCAAGGGGCGTGGTGGCACCGGGCGGAGGAGGCGAGAGGCGCGGGCGGCGCGGGCGAAGCAGCCGGGCGGCGAGGCGCGCGGGCCGGGAGGGCCTCCCGCGGGCTCTCCGGGCCGGCGCGGTAGGTGGAGGCGGCGGCGAATCGGAAGGCGACAAGTGGCGACGGCGGGTGGATCCGGACGTGTCCGGTGGCGGAATTTTTGTCCGGTCGCGAGGAGAGGAAGAGAGTTAGGGTTTCGCCCGTGAATTTCGGAGGGGGGTTCTATATATATGCATAGAGGGAGCTAGGAGAGTCCAAATGAGGTGCGGTTTTCGGCCACGCAATCATGATCGAACGCTCTAGATGATGGAGAGGGTTTTGGTGGGTTTTGGGCCAAATTGGAGGGGTGTTGGGCTGCAACACACACGAGGCCTTTTCGGTCCCTCGGTTAACCTTTGGAGTATCAAACGAAGTCCAAATGATACGAAACTTGACAGGCGGTCTACCGGTAGTAAACCAAGGCCGCTTGGCAAGTCTCAGTCCAATCCGGAAATGTTTAATCCCCACACACGAAAGAAAGGTAGAAATGACCACCGGAGGAGAACGAAGCGCCGGAATGCAAAACGGACAACGGGGAAAATGCTCGAATGCATGAGATGAACACGTATGCAAATGCAATGCACATGATGACATGATATGAGATGCATGACAATGACAACAACACACGGAGACAAAAACCCGAACCCGAGAAAATAAAATAACTTAAAGCGGAAACGACAAGAGTTGGAATACATATTGGGAAAGTTACATCCGGGGTGTTACAGATAAGCAAGAGCTCCCCCTAAATTTGTGCATTATTTAAAATTTGCTTCCGAATGCAAATGCACAATCGATTAGGATCATGGGTTACTCTTCCATGTCACATACATCGTGATGGAGCGCTCAAATGATAGAAGTTAAAGCATGCGCTCATCACCAAAACAAGTGAATGATCATCTAGGATATAAGAAATAATATCATCCAATGAGCATTAAGGGTAGCATATGATCAAACACAAGAGCAAACAAGTATCTCACAAGTAGCTCACACAAGCACACAATAAAGTTTCAAACAAACCAAATAAGTGCAAAGAGAGATAAAAACCAACACTCTCTCTCTCTCAGCCTATGATCTATACATCTTTCTCCCCCTTTGGCAACAAGCTACCAAAAAGTTCAAAAATGCATAGTGCTAAATGACTCTCAGGCTTGATCTTCGGTGGGAGGTGTCGAGAGAACTCCAAGAACGAAAGCTTCTGATGAAGTAGCTGGAGCTGGTGGAGTAGCTGCTGGAGGTGGAACTGGAGCTGTAGTTGCTAGTGCTGATGTTGTAGCTCTAGTGTCTGTCATTTGCACTGCAGCAGATCTCTGTCCTCTGGGCACTCTGGCAAAAGCATTTGTGGTAGACTTGCCCTTCTTACCCTTTGCTTCCTCCTGAAGTTGCTCAACTGCAGTTTGGATCTCTATCACCTTGACATCAAGGTCATAGAATTTCCGCTCAATGATCCTTTCCAGACTCTCCTGGTTCTTGGTCAGGGTGGCCAAGCCCTTCTCAATCCTCAGGGTGGCACTACTAGGAAAAGGGCTATAGCTAATATGGACACTAATGGCGCACCAGACATGTGGTACGCCACTACTATATAGCAGTGACGCACCATGTGTCGGTACGCCATTAGTGTGATAGACACTAATGGCGCACCACATCCACGGTGCGCCACTACTAACATATTTTTTTATTTTTTCCAATAATACTAATGGCGCACCAGGGCACAGTGCGCCATTACTAGTTTTAACTAGTAATGGCGCACCACTCACCCGTGTGCCACTACTATCAATTTTTTTTAAAAATATTTTTTGAACTCATGAATATTTTTAAATTTAATTCATGGGCAATTTTTGAATTCATGAATATTTTTTTCGAATTTGATGATATTTTTTCACGTTCAATATGAAAAAATATTGAATATTCATGAGGACACTTGATCTCGACCCCCCTCCATCTTGAACTCTATCCCCCCTCGCCAGATCCCCCTCGCCGCTGAGCACCCCCGCACCCTCCCCCGCTCCACCAACGCCGACCCCCCGCACCCTCCCCCGCTCCACCGCCACCGACCCGAGCGAGACCTAGGGTTCAGGACGCCGCTGCCGGCCCTCCGCTAGGCAACAAAAATCCTAAAAAAATTACTAATGGCGCACTGCTAGGGGGTGCGCCATTGCTATCCAAAAAAAGTTTACTAATGGCGCACCTCTCGGTGATGCGCCATTGCTATCCAAAAATAATAATTTCTAATGGCGCACCGCTAGGGGGTGCGCCATTGCTAAGCCCCCCCCCACTAAAATCCCCAATCCCCTTTCAATTCTTCCCCTTTCTGACCCACTGTGCCACAGCCGCCCACGCGCCCCCGTGCTCGCCGTCCCCGGCCATGCTCACTGCCCCCGCCGCACCCGACCACCACCGCCCCCAACGCCCCGGCGCCTCGCTGCCCGTGTCCCACCGCCCCCGACACCCTCGACCCCCACCAGACCGCCGCCGCAGCCCCCAAATCTCTCTATCGCTCCCCGCCACCGCCGCCTTCCTCCTTCCCCACCCCCCAATCCAGCCCCCCGCCACCGCCTTCCTCCTCCCCCACCCTAAATCCAGCCCCGTCGCCAACGACTCCGCCCGCCGCTGGCTCCCCGCACCATCTCCTCCTCCACCGACAACCCCGAGTTCAGGGCCGTGCCCACCATCTCCTCCACCTCCGGACGCCGCCCCCTCCCCCGTCGTATAGAGCATCCAGGCGAGACGCCAACGCCCCCCTCTTCACCGCCCTCCTCGACGACGCCCCCCTCTTCAACGCCGGCCGCTGCCGACCTGCCTCTGCCTTGTCATCGGATGGTGAGCTCCTCTGCTATGCAAATTTGTCAATTGAAGCGCTTGAATGATGTTAGCTTAGCATTTGATGATAAATGTGATGTTCTTTCTGTCAGTGTGAAACTCGATGGATAGGGTGTAAGATTTAATCAGTATGTCTAGTCTATTAGGCAGGGGGTGCAAAGTTGCAAGCTCAGGAGTTTGAAAAATGAGCCTAATTTGTCTGATGTAAATTTTCTGCTGCACTGGAGCATAATATAATATGGTGTTGACTATATTCTGTTTGGCGTCCTTATTCTTCAATGGCATAGTTTGAAAGTTATCTGCCTTGGCTCAAATGAAGGTTGTTCGATATCTTGAAATAAGCAAACATGCCTTGTGTCAAACCATATTTTAAATCTGCAAGCTTGATTTTTCTTCTATCTGCTGTTTTCTCATGCTTTGGCTTGTAAATCTAACTTGGGACTTAGGGCCAGAGTAGATAGAAGGTGCAATCTTCGCCATTTTTCACATGCTTCCGTTTAGACTCTTGAGAGCTAGAGCTATTTTATCAATATTTTCCTTTACCACACCAGCATATGTATGACATGAGCCCTTATGTTTTCAGAACATTGAGACTGAGCTTAACTAATTCTGATTGGTCATTTTTTATATGATGATGATGAGGAGTATCTTATTTGGCATGACTAGTAATTAACTGGTAGTAACTGATAGTGTGATACCCATCATGCAGACATGCTTTAGGCAGGCTTGGTAGATTTGTCAAGGCAGACTTGATATGCATGCATGCATTCTTTGCTTGTTTATATTCATTCTTGTAAACTGAACATGCTCATCTATCTAACTATCTTAGTATGTATGTATGCATTGTATTTTTATTTCCTTTGGAAAGTGAAGTTAATGTGAAAGGAAGAGAGAAAAAGAAAGGGAGGAAGACAGATGCTTCAGTTAGTCTAAGCCCAGCTTAATTTGAGTGACAATCACCTGCCTGGCTGGCTGGCATGATCATCTTTTACAGAAAACAATTTTCAGCAAAGGTCATGTCTCCGAGCATCATGTCATGATGATTTTGTAGGTACCCCGAGAGGCCCTTGAGTTTGCTGGAATGTCGATTAACTTCCGTTCCGGCCAATTCGGGTACTCCATATGTCCTATTTTCAGCAAAGGTCATGCTGAAATTTTCCGTGAATTTCAGCATGACTTTGCTAAAAATAGGACATATGGGGTACTTGCGACTAATGCATGGGTCAGGGTATCTTAGTACTTAATTAAGTAGGATCAACTGCCTCTTGTGTTATACATATAGAAGTGTGATATCAACTCATAGTTATTACTAATGTCAGTTGCTCCTCATCGATAAACCCTAATCTGGTAGGATGATCTACTAAAAAAGCCCATACCACATATTCTATTTGGATGGCCCTGCTAACCCTTGACCATAAATACTTGAGATGGATGTAGCAGGCTTAAAGAAAGAAATGTTTTTAGGCCAACTCGACTGGGCCTGGCTGAAAATGCACAAGTGTGCATGACTAACAATATTCTATTATAAAGCTAAACAAGAAAGAGGAACCACTCATCCTAACCATTTGCTCTCAAAATTACCACTTCACTTCTTACTACTGAAAATCTTAGAACATCTCCATTCACCAATAGCTCAAACCAGTTCGAAGGGCGTGTTTTCACCACACTGTGGATTATCTTATTGGACCCAACGCAAGAGATGATGTAGTTTTGAATTATGAACATAGGATATGTCGTCATCGGACGACGAAAGTCTCCCTGAGGGAGTGCGGCTAGTGCCACGATGATCGAGGTCTGTGCGACATGCCTCACCTAGACGATGATCGGCACTTCAGCATGAAGCTCGAGGAGACCTTCGAAGTTGAAACGGTACACAACGACGACAAGTGTTATTTTCATAATTAAGCATGACTTCAACTATTTCAATGTGTAATTTTCATCTTTTACAATTCGAGTATAGCTTATCCCATGCCATGCAAGACGCTATGTCTTGGAGAGGATGGATTTTGAAGACCATGAAAATTCTGAAACAAAGAAAATTCACCTAAGGACTCATCACGATGTGGATTTTGAAGTAAATCTGTATAATTCTGGGAGCATAACCCATTTTAGTTGCAAAAATTGGGAAGCATTTTGCAAGATGAATGGTTTTGATGAGGGTATGCTTGTCACCGTGGATCTTGGTGATCCTAAAATTGAGCAAGACAATATGGACATTTGGTTCCTTGTTGATACGCCTCCAATTCTACCGCTATATGAGTTTCTCAAACATAGTTATTAGCTAATTTATATTGTTTATTTCAAAATAGTTGACAGCTTATTTCCATTGACAGCTTATTTTCATTGTTCAAAGAATGTGCGGGAGATGGTAGATAAAACCCACTACACCGATGGCTCTGAATTAACTTACAAGGAGAAAAATCATCTGGTCGGATTTTGTACTGACATTGAGAATTACAATATCTACAATCAAACTCCTCAACATTATGGTCAATACATGCCACTAGTGCATGTGTTCAACTACGGTAACTACCATGGAGATGCCCTGGTAAGATTTTTTACTATTACGACATCCGTGCATCTTTTGCATACTTCTAAAACTGGCACATCATTGCTAACTATGAAGTTATTACTATGTTTTTCAACAGATAATCCCAGAGAATTGTGTGCCTCATTTGATGTATCAGAAAGGTAGCCTTAATGTTTTGAACATACAGCTAGGTCATCCTACGAATCTCAACTGTCCATACCAGATTTCTAAAAGAAGTGGAGACATGCAAATCAAAGGATGGAAAAAATGTATGGACAGTCATAAGGAGGTTCTTGGAAGCAAAAGGAAGCGAAGCGCAAGAATTGGAGACAGGATGATCTCCATTCTCCATAATGGAGAGTCAGGGTCTATTTTGTTTTATGCTATTTTACCTTAAATAGGGTATTTAGGTCATGTTTAGGCATAGCAGTAGCAGTAGCACGGAGATAAGAGATGACACATCTCTCAAATATCTCCGAATGCAGCATTACTTTCGACAAACTCGCGGTCTCGAGACTTGTAATGTTCTATCTTTGTCCGGTCTTTTGAATTCGGAGACTAATATGATGAATTGTATTCGGAGACTAATCTTCTATTGTATTCGATGAATCTGCTGTTGCTGTGTGGTGCTGTCTATATTCTGTCCAGTAATATATTTTGTAACCTGTGCAAATATCAGAAAAGAAAAAAAATCCCTAATATTCATACTAGTGGCGCACCACCAACTAGTGCGCCATTAGTAAGCCAGAGCACACTACTGGCGCATCATCAACTAGTGCTCCATTAGTAAGCCAGAGCACATGGGTAAATATGGCCCCTGGGAGGCATACTAATGGCGCACCGTGGGATATACTAATGGCGCACTGCGTGGTGCGCCATTAGTATACCAGATACTAATGGCGCACCCGTGGTGCGCCATTAGTAAACAATTCTAATGGCGTGATGCTAGTGGCACACCTGTAGTGCGCCATTAGTAGGCAAAACAGGTGCACCACTAGCAGGCCTTTTCCTAGTAGTGTGGATTGGATCAGATATCCAAGCCGGTCTTGTTTGCTCTTCAAGAATACCTGAGATGCCTCCTCTGCTGTTGGCATCTTTGTAGCCTTCTCTGCCTTAGCCTTCTCTCTCTTTTCATGCGCTTGAGTTGAAGATGGTTCATTTTCATTCATCACTACTATATTATCTTCAAATTCAGGATAGATGAGCAGGTGCTCCTTGTCCAAAAGATATGTGCCTGTGCCCATCTTTGAGTTAATGAGCTCCTGAATGTGTGGAGCATACCCACAACTTCTCTTATGATCAGCAGCAGTCCTCTTGATTGTCTCAACAATCAGGCTCATAACCTTGAACTTCTATGGGACATCAAATATGTGCAGTAAGTTGATGTCATTTCCTCTGATCATCTTGTGATCATCTGACTTGGGTAGCAGTGTGTGCCTTAATATCCAGTTGATTCTTGGCAGACCAGACAACAGGTAACGGACAGATCCAAACTTATGTGTATCCAAGGCAGCATCTGGGATCTCCTTGTACATGTTGGCCATAGTGTTGTGGTCTTTCTTCTTCTCTGCATAAATGTCCAAGTCATCCTCATGTTCCTCAGGAGCATTTATAAGCTTGGCCCACTCATCAACTGTGGATTGGTACCTAGTACCCTCAGACATCCATACAATCCTTCCATCTGGATAGAAGTGGGCAGTGGAGTAAAACTGCATGATGAGCTCGTCATTCCACTTGGTGAGCTTCTGGGCAACAAAGGTATCCACTCCACATGCCTTAAAGCTATCAAGCACTCCAGGGAAGTGATCCTCATTCTCCTTGATGAATTTCCAGTCAACCCATCTCATATCACACACAATGGGCTTCTTGTCAAGCAGAATAGTCTCATAGAAGTCCTGTTGTTCCTTAGTGTGAAACATGTAGTCCACAGCAGTCCTCCTCCTAATAGCATATGAATCATACTGTCTCCATAGTCTCAATCCTGCATCCTTCCTGATGTTCATGTTCTCTGCAACTGGGTGTGCATCAGTGTCGTCAGGGATCTTCGGCTTCAGCTTCCTCAACACAACAGAATCATCTTCTTCTTCAGCAGCTTGAGGCACTGGGGCCTTGTTCTTCTCTTCTGCAGGTAGTTCCTAGTGCTCCTCTTGGGTTTTGGCTTTGGAGCTGGAGCAGCAGCCTTGGGAGCAGCTTTGGGCTTTGATGGAGCAGCCCCTGCTTTGATTGCATCTCCCATAAGCTTTTGTGCTTTGGGTGCTGGTGCAGCATCCTCTTCATCTTCCTCTTCTTTTGAAGGATCTTGCATCATGGAGGGCTTTCCAATGACTCTGGCCATTATTTTCTTAACCCTCTCCTTCCTCTTCTTCCCTTTTCAGCTTCGTCAGCAGCTGATTTTGAAGCTTCAGCAGTTGATGTTCTGACTTTTGACATGGGCTGTCTTCTTGCTGGCATCTTAGTTTTCAGACCAGGCTTTGTTGCGGCAGTTGTGCCATACTCTTTCTTAATCACCTTCTTCTTTGAAGTGGCTTCATCTTCAACAGCCACATAATCTTCATCCTCAGAGTCAGAAGTTCTCTTCTTCCTAGTCCTGGTGGCAGCCTTTGGCAGATTGCTTGGTGTGCTCCTGCTTCCTTCATCATAGCTGCTAGAGGGATCTGAACCCTCACTCATCTGCACCTGTTGCTCAAACCTGTTCGTACTATCACTTTGATCAGACATCTCTGCAAGTATTCTGACAGCAGACCCTGTGAATAGGTTATAGATAAGGTAGAGTAGATGAGCATCACAAAGTACAGAAGTTTTGCAAAAAGGATGACTTAAAAACTTAGTTTTAGTTCTTCACAGCTACCGATTTGTAAACTCGGTGATACCGAAGCAGCTTTTGGAACCTAAACTAGTGAACTCGGTCAGGCCGAGTCACAGTTCAATGGTACCGAGACTGCTAGGGTTTCACAAAGAATTGAACTCGGTCACACCGATTTGCAATTTTCGGTCACACCGAAAACGCGTGTGCTCTGGCCTAAGCCAAAATCGGTGAGACCGATTTCTACAACTGGTCGGTCCGAGATGAATTCGGCGGAGACCTAACCCTAAATTTTCAAATCAAAACTAATCTACATGATGTTTTCGCTGGACAGGATGATTTCAATCGTGGCAAAGATCATGGCAAAGCAATGTGCTAAGAATCGGAGTTAAGGATTAGCACAATGATCAAGTTCGTACCCTAGTTCAGCGAGAACTTGCTACAGCGGAAACGGTGGTGAAGATTTCTGTTGACGGCGGCGGAGACCAGTGGCGGGAGGTTGCTGGCAACAAGACGACAATCCGGAGACCCGAGGAGGCAGAGTAGGTTATGCGCGGGCGAGGAGGTTCAGAAAAATTTCCAAATTTTGGCCCGTCGGTATATATAACTTGACCCTGTCGGTGTGACCGAGTGGAACGACTCGGTGGCACCGAGATGCAAAACTGCAAGCAGTTACTGCAACTCGATGTGACGGAAAGGCTCTAATAGGTTGCATCGAGATTGAAAACCCTAGATCAACTTAGTGACTCGGTAGGACTGAAAAGGATGAATCGGTCAGACCGAGATGCACAAAGAGGTTTTGGAGGTTTAAGTCTATGACGAATCAGGAACTCCGAGTGCTCCTCACATAGAGTGGCTCGAATCTGACTTGATCAAACTTTGTGATGTAGCATGAATAGAGTATGAGACGAGGAAAGCATAGATAGCTAGAGAGAGTTCTTAGGCATTCTTGTCCATCCATTTGGCAAAAGAGAAAGAACCAAACAATCAAAACAACAAATGGATGTCCTCGAATGAGTAAAATATGCAACCAACAGGGTCACACAATAAAATGGCAAATGAAATATGTGACAAAGCATGCATAAACACTCTAGCATCTATCAAGCAATTTGGCGATGACTAGGTCATCTATATATGAGTATATTGACTTAGGAGTCAAATGAGAACATTTGATCATAGGTCATACTCATCATTTAAGCACAAGTGGGGTTACCACTTTTACATAAAGCACTCTTGTGTTCACACCATTAGAGTTGCTTTAGCTCAATTGGTTAGAGTAAAACTCCCCCTAGATGTGATATCCCCCCCCTAAGATGGATGAACTAACCTTGGTTTTTGTCGATGATGAATTCATGTAGGTGTTGAAGATGTAGATGTTCAATGTTGATGTACATCATTTGGAGCAATCCTTTGGAGTGAGTTGCACTTTCAATACCTACATGAGTTAGTTCCACAAGGAACAAACAAGGATATCCATAGACATAGAGTGATGCATACACTAGATGATGTCCATGAAAGCATTAGGTTACCTTGTCCCTTGTCTTACCAACAAGAGGGTTTGTGACTCCTTGAACTAGTGCAAGATATGGAAGTTGTTTGCACTTGTCCTCGCCAAAATGATAAGAGTGAAGTTTGTTTGCGGAGTCACCCTCAAGAACTCTCTAGTTCTTCTTCTTCTGGATCCACACCATCTTGATGGGAGCCCTTAGAGTTGTAGTTGTACTTGATGAAGTAGAACTTGATGTGGTCTTGGGAACCCAGTTGACCAAGGCCTTTGGTGCTTCTCCAAATGCATCAATTTCCTCTTGAAGCTTGTCCTTGCCTTTTTGCTTGTGGTCTTATGGTGGAAGATCATCTTGAGCTTGTGTCCCTTTGAAAGAAGTAGGATCATACTTCTCTTGTTGAGGAACAAACTTTGTCTTAGGGTATTGATCTTCTTCCCACTCAACTCCATTGGCATTGAACTTTCGTTCAAAACCAACACCTTGATTCTTCCGGTGTCTTCATTGCTTGCATACAATTTCCTCAAATTTCTTACTCCCGGCAAGGCTCTTGTAAACACCTTTCTCTATAATTCCCTTCAATAAGCTATTTTCTTGCTCAAGGTAACTTGGCTAAGAGAATCATTAGTGGAATCAAGAGAACTACTAGAAGCAACAATATTGGATTTAGTATGATTGTTGTTACTACTAGATGAAGAATCTTTCTTGCTCTTGTTGCTAGATTTAACTTGTGGCATGTAAGTAGACAAGAGTAAACGCTTGGCAATATAAGAAGAACTTTTCTTGCAAAGATCATCATTGATTGCCTTTAAAAACTCATGCTCTTGCTCAAGGTTGAGCTTTTCAAAGCATAGCTTATCATGAGTCTTTAAAAGTTCTCGATGATTTTCCAAGGTAGTTTCATGAGCTAACTTAAGAGTGTTTAGTTCTTTAGTTAGACGCTCAATCTCCTTCTTATCATCATCATCATTCGTTTTATCTTGATTAGCATGATTAATTGACGTTTTATCACTAGAGTTGTCAACAAGTAAATCATCATCACCTAGCAAATCATCTTCATCACTATTGAAATCAACATACTCAGGATGTGTTACCTTTGGACCTTTGGCCATGAAGCCCCTTCCAATTCCTTCATTTGGTGAGTCAAATATGTCGTAGGAGTTGGTTGACACAAGTGCTAGACCGGCAACACCTTCATCTTGAGTATATTCGGAGTCGGGGTGATAACTTCTTTCGGAGTGATTGTCGGAGTCGGAGCCGGATACCCATTCACCAACATGAGCTTGATGTCTTCTTTTTGTGTAGCTCCTTGATGACTTTTCTTTCCTTTCCGAATCCTTGCTTCTCCGAGAGGGTTTTCATTCATAACGATCATCTCTACTCCTCCTTTCTCTTGGTGGTGATTCTTCTCTTCTACTTCTTCTTTTGGGAGAATCTTCTCTTCTTTTGTAGGGAGCCGTACACTCATTGGAGTAGTGTCCGGGTCTTCCACAATTGTAGCAATTACGCTCATGACTAGAAGATCTTTTGTCATTGTAGGACCTTGACTTGGAACTTCTTTCTTTGCTTCTACTCTTGTAGAACTTGTTGAAGTTCTTTACCATTAGGCTCAATTCTTCATTGAAGGTTTGTTTCTCACTTGATGATGTGGGAGCATCACATGAGGCTTTGTAAGCACCACTTGACTTGTTGTGAAGCTCTTCCTTATCCTTGAGTGACATCTCATGAGCAACAATTCTTCCAATGACTTCCGTTGGCTTGAGATCTTTGTAATTGGGCATCATTTGGATCAATGTGCACATGGTATCATATTTTCCATCCAAGGCTCCTAGGATCTTCTTGATGATGAATTTGTCAGTCATCTCTTCACTTCCTAGGCCGGCAATATCATTTGTGATGAGAGCAAGCCTAGAATACATTTCAGTGACACCTTCACCATCCTTCATTTTGAACTTGTTAAGTTGACTTTGAAGCACATACAATTTGGATTCCTTGACGGACTCGGTACCTTCGTGCATATCAATCAAAGTATCCCAAATTTTCTTTGCATTCTCAAGACGGCTGATTTTGTTGAATTCTTCAGGGCACAATCCATTGAAGAGAATATCACAAGCTTGAGCATTGTATTGTAGAATCTTCAACTCTTCCGTGGTAGCTTCACGGTTTGGTTCTCTCCCATCAAAAAATTCACCTTGCAAGCCAATACACACAATAGCCCAAAAGGCGGGGTTATGTCCAAGAATATGCATTTTCATCTTATGCTTCCAACTAGCAAAATTTGTACCATCAAAGTAAGGACCTCTACGACTGTAATTTCTCTCGCTAGACGCCATACTCTCCTAGGTTGTGAAGCCAAGGACATGACCACCAAAAGCTATGGAAATCAAAGCAAATGGAGACCAAAGCTCTGATACCACTTGTAGGATCGAAAGTATGTCTAGAGGGGGGTGATTAGACTACTTGACCAAATAAAAATCTAGCCTTTTCCCAATTTTAGTTCTTGGCAGATTTTAGCAACATAGCACAAGTCAAGCAATCAACCTACACATGCAATTCTAAGAGTATAGAAGCGGAATGTAAAACAATTGCATATGAAGGTAAAGGGATGAGTTTGGGGGAGCAAATGCAATGTTGACACGGAGATTTTTTTATCCGTGGTTCCGATAGGTGGTGCTATCGTACATCCACGTTGATGGAGACTTCAACCCACGAATGGTAATGGTTGCGCGAGTCCACGGAGGGCTCCACCCACGAAGGGTCCATGAAGAAGCAGCCTTGTCTATCCCACCATGGCCGTCACCCATGAAGGACTTGCCTCACTAGGGCAGATCTTCACGAAGTAGGCGATCTCCTTGCCCTTACAAACTCCTTGGTTCAACTCCACAATTTTGTCAAAGGTTCCCAAGTGACACCTAGCCGATCTAGGAGACACACTCTCCAAGAAGTAACAAATGGTGTGTTGATGATGAATTCCTTGCTCTTGTGCTTCAAATGATAGTCTCCCCAACACTCAACTCTCTCTCATAGGATTGGTTTTGGTAGAAAGAAGATTTGAGTGGAAAGCAACTTGGGGAAGGCTAGAGATCAAGATTTATGTGGTTGGAATGGAATATCTTGACCTCAACACAAGTGTAGGTGGTTCTCTCACAGAAAATATGTATTGGAAGTGTAGGCATGTTCTGATGGCTCTCTCCACGAATGAAGAGTGGGTGGAGGGGTATTTATAGCCTCCACACAAAATCTAAACGTTATACACAAATCACCAAACTCGGTGGGACCGATTTAGAGAACTCGGTCAGACCAATTTGGTTCATAATGTGACCGTTAGGTGTTTCAGTGGGACCGACATGTCAACTCGGTGGGACCGATTTCATTAGGGTTAGGGCATAACGTAATATCGGTGAGACCGATTACACAAACTCGGTGGGACCGATTTTGGTAATAGACAAACAGAGAGTTGGTCAGGCAAACTCGGTGTGACCGATTCGCTCATCTCGGTTGGACCGAAACGTTACAAAAAGGAAACAGAGTGTTTGCATTGCAATCTCGGTGGGACCGATCACTCATCTCGGCTCAACAAAAACGTTACGAAGGGAGACAGAGAGATTACAATCCCATCTCGGTGAGACCGAGATCCCTATCGGTGAGACCGAAAAGACTAGGGTTTCTGGCAGTGGCTATGTCAACTAAACTCGGTGGCGCTGGATAGGAAGAATCGCTGGGGCCGAGTTGGATATTTGGTGTGGGACATATGTGGATATGAGAAAGTAGTGGAGGGTTTTGGAGCATACCACTAAGCATTTTGAGCAAGCACGTCATTAAGCAACACCTCATCCCTTCTTAATAGTGTTGGCTTTTCCTATAGACTCAATGTGATCTTGGATCACTAAAATAGAAAATGTAGAGTCTTGTGCTTTGAGCTTGAGCCAATCTTTTATTCTTAGCATTTTGAAGGGTCCACTTTCTAATCCATGCCATGCCAACCATTGAGCTTTCCTGAAATATTCATTGTCGGTGTCAAAACCGGCGGATATCGGGTAGGGGGTCCCGAACTGTGCGTCAAGGCCGGATGGTAATAGGAGACAAGGGACACGATGTTTTTACCCAGGTTCGGGCCCTCTCGATGGAGGTAATACCCTACTCCTGCTTGATTAATATTGATGATATGGGTAGTACAAGAGTAGATCTACACAAGATCAAGGAGGCTAAACCCTAGAAGCTAGCCTATGGTATGATTGTTGTATATGGAGTTGATGTCCTACGGACTACAACCCTCCGGTTTATATAGACACCGGATAGGGTTAGGGTTACACAGAGTCGGTTACAATGGTAGGAGATCTTGAATATCCGCATCGCCAAGCTTGCCTTCCACGCCAAGGAAAGTCCCATCCGGACACGGGACGAAGTCTTCAATCTTGTATCTTCATAGTCCGGCTACCCGAACACCCCCTAATCCAGGACTCCCTCAGTAGCCCCCGAACCAGGCTTCAATGACAACGAGTCCGGCGCGCAGATTGTTCAGCATTGCAAGGCGGGTTCTTCTCCAAATCCTGTGTACCTGTAGGAATAATGTCCTATTTTTGTAATGTAGTGCTCCTCGGCTTCCACGCCCAATAATGGCCGTCTTCCACATGTCAAACGAATGCGAAAAGCCGGGGTGTTTTTACATCCACACCCCTAGCCGTATAAACGAGCCGCCTATTTAACGGGATGGGGATTTAGGTCCAAACCGCATATTCTCCTCTCCGCAAGTTATCATCAGAGCGCTTCCAGCAAAGGTCCATTCCAACATGACCAGCCGCCGCAGCTCCTCCCCTCGCCCCTCCGGTCCCAAACCCAGGGACTGGGAGAGTTGCACCATCCCGCATAGCGAGTTAGTGTCACTTCAGGCCAAGGGATTTCTCCCTCAGGCATACATGGTCCCGGTCCGAGCCGGTCTCGCCACCTACAATGGCGGAAAACAAGCGGAGAGCACCCCCAATCCTTCTAAAGGAGAGCGGGTGTGCCTTGTCCCCTATCTAATAAGGGGACTGGGATTTCCAATTCATCCATTTCTCCGTGGGCTTCTGGAGTTCTACGGCCTCCAGCTGCACAATCTCACGCCCGCCTCCGTATTACATATTGCGGGTTTCGTCGCCCTTTGCGAGCTATTTTTAGGCGTTGAGGCTCATTGTGCGCTGTGGAAGAGGTTATTCTGCCTGGTGCCCCGTTCTCAAGAGGGGTCTATATACCAAGTGGGCGGAGCCGAAGTATGGCGCATCGCCGGGACCGGATACCTATCCGGAACCCCAAAGAAGGCATCCGAGGACTGGCCTTCGGAATGGTTTTACATAGATGACGTCCCGCTACCGGACCCTATCCGGGTCGGTCTCCCTGAGTTCAACAGTGCTCCATTGAAGAAACGCTTGAACTGGCGTCCGCGGAGCTCTCAGAGAGAAAACGACAGAGACGTCCTTTACCTGATGGGACGGATAAGACTGTTGGCTCATTCCGGACTAACCATGATTGGAGTCATGGCCGAATGCATTATGCGGGGGGTGCAGCCGCTTCAATATAGAGGCCACCCCATGTGGGATTTCAACGGGGAGGATGACGCCACCCGTTACGGTCGTAAGGGGCCGGCCTCAGCCGCCGCCCTAGTAAAGATCTTATCCTCTTTGTACAAGGGAGAAAAGGAGGAATTCCTCCGCGTCAACCCGCGGGACGGATTTACTATGTACGATCCTCCAAGTTGGGTAAGTGAACAATTGCGCTTGCAAGTTTGATTTATACTCCCACGGTTACATATGTAGTCTAACGACTTCAATGCAGGAACTGTGACAGGAGGTAAAGGATATAAACAGCCGCCCTCCATAGCCCGAGGACCCAGAACGGTCCCTCGATCCGGACTCCAAAGAGGATCCGGACATATCGGTGGAGCTTATCGACGGGGTGTTCCATCAGCTAAGCAAGGACAATACCTTGGTAGCCATTACGGCTGATTACCCAGGGTTAATCCCGACCTCCCAGGTGACAGAAACCGGAGTCTCATTCCCTTGAGAGATATTTCATTCTCACGTATTCCGGTGTTTCTGACGACAACCGTCTTTTGCAGGGGAGATTTCCGAGGCGGGAGGCCGAACCTGCGGCGGCTAGCCAACGAGGGGCCGCAGGGCCCCGTGGGGCAAAAGGGAATGTATTCTGGACTGAGATGCCGGCGCAAAGGTATAGTGCACCCTCTGTTTCCCTGGTGTTATTCTGTCAGGGCATATTAACGTTCGTGCTATCTTCAGAACGAAGAGACCTCGCCGGACTACATCCGGAGAGGTTGCCAATCGCGCCTCCACCAGCCAGGCTCCAACGTCTGGCCAGGAAGCGGAGGCAAGCACAAGGCGCGCACCGGGCGCTCCTCCGACAGAGGATGTGGACAGGCTGTCTGCCACAAATTCTGAAGTGGAGAGTGCCATGAACCACAGGCGTCGCCGGACAGTTCTACGCGACGCTTGTTTCTCCCAAGAGGCTTTAGATGCCTTTAATTCGGGAGATGCGTACCTCCGTGCCGCTGAAAATGGTTTAGCCAGAGCCATGGAGCAGTATGTAAAAGACATACGGGTAAGAAAATTTTGGTCAAATATATATATATATACCAGTAGCCCCCGAGACTTGAAACAATTAGAGCAACTGATTTAAGGATCATTTAATATGCAGGTTCTTACAGATAAGAATACCGTACTGTCCCAGGAGCTGGAAAAGTGCAAGGCCCAACTAGAGGCCGCACTAGCCGCAGCAGGGGAGCCCAAAGAGACCCCCTCAGGTAAGATACACTTCGAAAGATTAGTATTGTGCGGTGTGGGTGCAAATCTGACAAATCATATTGCAGATGGCGCCGGACTCGATCCGGAAAAGCAACAACTCTTACGCCGGCTAAAGGCCAGTGAGAGTACGTTGACAAAGGTGAGGCGAGAGAAGAACGATCTTCAGGATGCCAACACCAAGCTGGACGTCGAACTTAAAGATGTTCGTGGCCACCTGTCGGACTCCACGAAGGAGAATCAGCGGCTTCGACGCGGCATATTTAGTAAGTGCTTGAACGAACTTTGAAAAAAGAGTTCGGCGAGGAAGTCGACTAACAGAGTAATGTCTTTAGGTATGCTCACAGGTCGTCCTGCAGAGGAGATGCCCGGTTCTATGGGTGACCTTCTTCCCGAACTCTTGCAACTGCACGAGTGAATTCGGCAGGCGATGTGAAGCGTTGCCCAAGCCTTATGGCCTGTCCACTCCATGCCCGAGGGCCTTGGAGAGCTTGCGGAGAAGCTGAAGGGAGCTCAGCGGCGCTTCCGGTTGTGGAAGATATCGGCCTGCCGACAAGGCGCTAGGGAGGTCTGGGCCATGGTGAAGACCCGTTTTACAAAGTCTGACCCAAACCACATGGCCGAGGTCGGACCAGTGGGGCCTGACGGGAAGGAGATCCCTGTAAGCTTAGTATACGGCCAAGTAGAGTTGGCCGCGAAGTATTCCCAGCAGGACTGTAAATTAGACAGCCTGTTAGATGGTATAGAAGAGGAATACAATCAGTTAGAATGACTATGTAATTTTGAATTGACATGTGTAATGCCTTCTAGCCGGATTGTAGATCGTTTGTCGTTGCCGACCTTTTTGCTTCAACCTCGGGACCTGACGGTCCGGAGTGTGTCCGAATACCATAGCGGTTATATAAGAACCGGGGTATGCGTGGAGACCAGGCGTAGGGGTCATTAGTGCTTTATCAGACAAGTGCCCAACTAGTTATGTTATATTACATGGTTAGTAAGAGACATCTTCCAGAGAGAATAGTTCCGTTAGGGGTTCCTTTCGCTGGGAGGCATGCCCTAAAGTGCATGTCCGGACTGCGTGAAAAGACGCAGAAAAAAGCATCTGGGGGCGCATAAAATGAGTAAAAAGATCATCTTTTATTTCACCGACCGAATATTCCCTTAAGAACGCTAGCTTTCGGCTTCACCTAGTCTAAGGTACACATCCGGCTGACCCGGCAGTAACAATCGCAGAGGTGCGCCCTTTACCGCCTAGCCGAACAATCGGGAACGTAGGGGTAAGCACAGGAGCCAGGCAACCCAGCTTGGCCAAAACTTAAGTCATATCGATGCATATAATGGTGAAGAAAAAGGTACATGCGGAAGTTTGACGCATGTGTTGGGCGTGAAGCCCGTATAAATAAGCTTCTGTTAAAGAAGCCCCCAGGTTTAATGAGCGCGAGTGGCGCGTCACTAGATGAGCCTTTAAGGGCTATAAAAGAAAAGAGGGGAAGGAGAGAAATGTAAGACAGAAAAATGCAAAAAATGGACAGAGGAAGGAGACGAACACAGAGTTCGGCGCTAGGCATAGAATCTTCGGAGACGGGTGGCGTTCCACGGGTTCGGCTCGAGTCGGTTATCCGACGCATCTCGCAGGCGGTACGCCCCACCAGTCAGGACTTGGTCGATTATGAATGGACCTTCCCACTTGGGCTTGAGTTTGTCCTTTTTCTTATCCGGCAGGCGTAGAACTAGTTCGCCAACATTGTAATTTTTGGCCCGTACTTCTCTGCTTTGATATCTTCGGGCCTGTTGTTGATAAAATGCGGAACGGGCTTTTGCCACGTCACGCTCCTCCTCCAAGGCGTCCAAGTTGTCCTGCCGATCGAGCTCGGCTTCTCTTTCTTCGTACATGCGCACTCTAGGTGAGTCATGAATTATGTCGCAGGGCAGAACTGCCTCTGCGCCGTACACCATAAAAAATGGTGTGTATCCGGTGGTTCGATTTGGCGTGGTCTACAGCCCCCATAGCACGGAGTCGAGCTCCTCTACCCAGTGCGTGTTAGATTCCTTGAGGGACCGCACCAGTCTGGGTTTAATGCCGCTCATGATTAGACCATTTGCACGTTCGACCTGGCCGTTGGTTTGTGGGTGATAGACGGAAGCATAATCGAGCTTGATGCCCATGTTTTTGCACCAGAGTTTTACCTCGTCAGCGGTAAAGTTTGTACCGTTATCGGTTATGATGCTGTGGGGGACGCCATAACGGTGTACAACCCCGGATATGAAGTCTATCACAGGTCCGGATTCGGCCGTTTTAACAAGCTTGGCTTCTATCCATTTGGTGAACTTATCCACCATGACCAGTAAGTATTTTTTCCTATGGGTCCCACCTTTAAGGGGTCCGACCATGTCAAGCCCCCAGGCTGCAAAAGGCCAGGTGATGGGTATAGTTTGGAGTGCGGTGGGTGGCATATGGCTTTGGTTGGCAAAAAGTTGGCAACCAACGCATCGTTGGACTAGGTCCTGAGCGTCTGCCCGGGCCGTCGGCCAATAAAAGCCTGTACGGAAAGCCTTGCTAACAAGGGACCGAGCAACGGCGTGGTGACCACCGAGTCCGGCATGAATTTCAGCCAGAAGATTCCGCCCTTCCTCTTCGGAGATGCACCTTTGAAGGACTCCGGTAGTGCTTTTCTTATAAAGCTCTCCCTCATGGACTCTATAGGCTTTAGATCGCCGCACTATGCAGCGGGCCTCGTTTTGGTCCTCCAGGAGTTCCTGCCTAGTAAGGTAGGCTAGGAATGGTTCTGTCCACGGGGCGATAACCGCCATTATTACGTGGGCTGAAGGTGTAATTTCATTGGCAGAGCCTCTAATTATGTCAGATTGTTCGGCGTCGAGTGGTGCGGCTGGGTCCGGGCTGTTATTTGCGGGTTCCCCCTCCCATGCTACGGATGGCTTGAACAATCTTTCCAAAAAGATGTTGGGGGGGACTGCATCGCGTTTTGCTCCGATGCGTGCCAGGACGTCCGCTGCTTGATTGTTTTCTCGGGCTATATGGTGAAACTCCAGCCCTTCGAACCAAGCTGACATTTTTAGGACGGCGTTGCGGTAAGCTGCCATTTTTGGGTCCTTGGCATCGAAGTCTCCATTTATTTGGGATATCGCGAGGTTTGAATCCCCGCGTACCTCTAGGCGCTGGATACCCATGGATACTGCTATCCGGAGACCATGTAGGAGGGCCTCATATTCGGCTGCATTGTTGGAATCCGTGTACATGATCTGGAGGACATATTGGACTGTGTCTCCTGTGGGGGACGTCAGGACGACGCCAGCCCCCAGTCCGGCCAACATTTTGGAGCCGTCGAAATGCATAATCCAGTTTGAATATGTGCCATACTCTTTAGGGAGCTCGGCCTCCGTCCATTCTGCGACGAAGTCGGCCAAAACTTGCGATTTAATAGCTCGCCGTGGTTTATAGGTTGTATCAAATGGGAGAAGCTCGATGGCCCATTTTGCAATCCGGCCCGTTGCATCGCGGTTGTTGATAATATCGTTGAGTGGTACTTCCGAGGCTACTGTTATGGAACACTCTTGAAAGTAGTGTCGTAGCTTCCGGGATGCCATGAATACCGCGTATGCAATCTTTTGGTAATGCGGGTACCGTGATTTGCATGGAGTGAGGACAGTGGACACGTAGTAGACTGGCCTTTGAAGGGGGAATTTGTGTCCATCCGTTTCCCGCTCGACAACGAGCACTGCGCTGACAACTTGATGTGTTGCTGCAATGTATAATAACATTGGTTCGCCGGTGTTCGGCGCGGCCAGGACTGGTTTTGTTGCCAATATGGCTTTTATTTCATCAAGTCCGGCCGTGGCGGCATCCGTCCACTCGAAGTGTTCGGTGCGCCGAAGGAGGCGATAGAGGGGTAGTGCCTTTTCTCCCAAGCGGGAGATGAAGTGGCTTAAAGCCGCCATGCATCCGGTTAATTTTTGTATTTGTTTGAGTTCCTTTGGGATATCCAATTGTGACAAAGCTCGGATCTTGGCTAGATTTGCTTCAATTCCTCTACCGGATACAATGAAGCCCAAGAGCTTTCCGGCTGGGACGCCGAAGACGCATTTTTTCGGGTTGAGCTTGATGTCATATTTTCAGAGGTTATCGAATGTAAGCCTCAAGTCATCTACTAGAGATTCGACATGTCTTGATTTGACGACCACATCATCCACATACGCCTCCACTGTTTTGCCGATCTGGTTTGCCAGACATGTCTGGATCATGCGCTGATATGTTGCGCCGGCGTTTTTCAGCCTGAAGGGCATTGTGTTGAGGCAGAATGGGCCGTATGGTGTGATGAATGCTGTTGCGGCTTGGTCTGATTCTGCCATCTTGATTTGATGGTAACCGGAGTATGCGTCGAGGAAACACAACGAAACGTGTCCTGCGGTGGCATCGATAATTTGATCGATACGGGGGAGGGGAAGGGATCCTTTGGGCAAGCCTTGTTAAGGTCTTTAAAATCGACACACAGGCGCCAGGATTTGTCCTTCTTTGGTACCATCACTAGGTTTGCTAGCCAGTCCGGATGTTTTATGTCTCTAATGAATCCGGCCTCCAATAGCTTGGCTAGCTCCTCTCCCATAGCCTGTCTCTTGGGTTCGGAGAAACGCCGAAGGGCTTGTTTGACAGGTTTGAATCCTTTTAGGATATTTAAGCTATGTTCGGTCAGCCTGCGTGGGATCCCTGGCATGTCTGAAGGGTGCCAGGCAAAAATGTCCCAGTTCTCTCGTAGGAACCCTCGCAGTGCGGCGTCTATATCAGGGTTCAGTCATGCCCCGATGGAAGCTGTTTTATTGGGGTCCGTTGGATGGACCTGGAATTTGACTATTTCATCAGCTGGCTTGAAGGATGCGGATTTGGATCTCTTTTCGAGTATCACATCATCCCTGTTAACCGTGGAGCGCAGCGCAGTCAGTTCCTCGGCCGCTAAGGCTTCGGATAGTGCCTCAAGGGCTAATGCGGCCGTCTTGTTTTCGGCGCGGAGTGCTATGTCTGGATCACTAGCTAGAGTGATAATTCCGTTCGGCCCGGGCATCTTAAGCTTCATGTACCCGTAATGGGGTATTGCTTGGAAGATTGTGAATGCTTCCCGCCCTAGTAAAGCGTGATATCCGCTTTTGAACGGGGCCACCTGAAACGTGACTTCTTCGGACCTGTAATTATCCGGCGTGCCGAACACCACATCTAGTGTGATTTTTCCTGTGCAGCGCGCTTCCCGACTGGGGATTATTCCTCTAAAGGTTGTGCTGCTTTGCTCGATGCGGTTCCAGTCTATTTCCATTTTTTGAAGGGTTTCCTCATAAATGAGGTTCAGTCCGCTGCCTCCATCCATGAGCACCTTGGTGAGGCGAAAGCCGTCCACTATGGGACTGAGGACCAATGTGGCTGGTGCTCGGGCTGTTTGGAATCTAGGTTCATCACTTGCGTTGAAGGTAATAGCAGTGTCGCTCCATGGATTTATTGTTGCAACTTGATAGACTTCGGCGAGGCTGCGGAGTGTTCTTTTTCGCATATTGTTTGATGCGAAAGTCTCGAAGACTGTGAGAACGGTACTGGTGTCCTCGGGCTGGCTTTCTGCGGCCTCCAGAATTAGGAGGTCCTCGCCAATTTTGGCCACCTGCCGGAGTATCCAACATGCTCTAAGGCTGTGAGTTGCTGGGGCGTCCTCTGTATTGTGAATTCTACAGGGTCCATCAAGCCACCTTTCCAGTACGGTTCCATGCCCTGTAGAGGGTTTTGGCTTTTTGGTGTTTATCCCGGGTGTCCTGTGATGATGCACCCTCTTAGTTCGGACGAGATTACTATTCAAGGCCGGATTATCCCAAAATTTTATTTCGGTTTTCCAGGCGCTTTCCATCACACAGTATTTTTGTACTATGGACGCCAAGTCAGCGAAGCGTGTAATATCACGACGACTTACGGCTTTAAGGATTCCCTCGTCCGTGCAATTACTACAGAAAATTGAGATTGCGTCTCCCTCGCGGCAATCCTTTATCCTGTTCATAACCAGGAGGAATCTGGCCCAGTAATGATGTACTGTTTCCTCGGGCCTCTGCCTGATTTGGGAGAGATCGCTTATGTTCGGGTGGGCGGGTGTCATTGAATCTGAAACCTCACCCAATCCAAGATTCGGAGGCCGAAGAGTTTCCGAACTCTGAAGTTTGGATTCTTGGATGTTATCCAATGAATCTAGCCCGTTCCCTAATCCTAAGCTCAGGTATTGAGTTACATCCTCCCCTCCGCGGGTATCCGGCTTGGAGGGGTCGGGAATTCGGACGTAGCTAGTCCTTAAAATAGATGAAGGGTCGCCATACTGCGCCTCTACCACGGCAATGTGGTGGGTGACTTGGGGAGAGTTAATTTCTCTTAGATCGGGTTTAAGCCCAACCTGGTCGTAATCCGTAGCGACCCCCAGGGCGGCGATGCGATCCAAGAGCTCGTTTACGGAAGAGAGCTCCATTGGATCTAGCTTCTCGACGAGCTCCGAGCTGACGTGTAGGTTGCTTTTGATGACCCGAGAGGTCACCGTCGGTGCAACAGCCGAACAGGCGGTCATGAGGAAACCACCTAGCCGGAGAGTTTGGCCGACAGCCAAGGCTCCCTTAGCAACGGCACCGTCTTTAAAGATGGGAGGAGCCATCCTTCCTGATTGCGACGGCACAGAGGGACTCTCAATGAAAGCACCAATGTCGGTGTCAAAACCGGCGGATCTCGGGTAGGGGGTCCCGAACTGTGCGTCAAGGCCGGATGGTAACAGGAGACAAGGGACACGATGTTTTTACCCAGGTTCAGGCCCTCTCGATGGAGGTAATACCCTACTCCTGCTTGATTAATATTGATGATATGGGTAGTACAATAGTAGATCTACCACGAGATCAAGGAGGCTAAACCCTAGAAGCTAGCCTATGGTATGATTGTTGTATATGGAGTTGATGTCCTACGGACTACAACCCTCCGGTTTATATAGACACCGGATAGGGTTAGGGTTACACAGAGTCGGTTACAATGGTAGGAAATCTTGAATATCCGCATCGCCAAGCTTGCCTTCCACACCAAGGAAAGTCCCATCCGGACATGGGACGAAGTCTTCAATCCTGTATCTTCATAGTCCAGGAGTCCGGCTGAAGGTATAGTCCGGCTACCCGAACACCCCCTAATCTAGGACTCCCTCATTCATCTTGGAATAGCATTAGCTCAATGAGCTATATGTTGTTAGGAATTACCAAAACTACCCAGGGATAGTTGCACTTTCAGGAGGTATCTCAGCTGAGTTTGTGAATCATGTTGAAGCTTCGATATTATTTCAGTCACCTCGATCAATTCAGAGGTTGTCGAGTGAACTCGACTGATAGTCTTCGAGTGTTGATATGGAACGAAATCTTTGGCGCGATTGTTTACTCTATGGTTTCCGGATCTCACGGGATTTGAAATTTCGGGGAAGCACGCGGGACGGAGCACGCCGCAGAAAATGGAGTGGATAAACAAGGACGCCTCAATCTTTGTGCCGCTTTTTCCGCCATGTATCAGGCAAGTGCCTGCTGCGGGATATGATTGGATCGCTCGGGCCCACTCGTCAGCCACTCGGAAGCGGCCTCATAAATAGCGTCCGGACCGAGGCAAAGCATAGTGCGCTCCAATCGTCCCCTTCCTCCCCTGCTTCTGTACCGCACTCTTCACCCTATTCGCCATCTCCGTTCGCCTACGAGCACTCTGTCGCCATGGGCAAGGACAAGACGGCGGCCCTGGAGCGCAAGAAGGCGGCGACGGTGAAGGGCAAGAAGACGAGTCGGGGATCATCGTCAAGTTCCGGTCTGCCGCCTGGTTGGATCCAGGGGTACTGGATCCGCTCCGTGATCTAGAAGGAGGACTTGGAGAACATGGCCAGCGGAGGCCTGATCACCCATGGATCTTGGAGGCTGACGGGGAACAAAACTGAGCCTCGGCCACCGGAGGGTGAGTGGGTTGTCCTTGCTACCCACGTCGACCGCAGTTTCAGTCTGCCTCCTCATCCTTTTTTCTGGGGATTCTTGAACTTTTTTGGTGCCCAACTTCAACATTTCTCCCCCAACACAATCACATACCTCACCGCCTACATCTCTTTGTGTGAAAACTTCTTGGGCTGTCGACCGCATTGGGGCTTGTTCAAGCACATCTTTACTTGCCGCTCTCAGTGTGTGAAGAAGGCAAATCCGACTGACGAGAAGACGCACGTGATCCAAATGTGCGGGGGTTTAGGGATTCAGACTAGGGGTAGAAGTACTTTTGCAGCCATGACCCTTCCCGACTCAGTTAGAGGGTGGCAGTCGACCTGGTTCTACTGCCGAGATGTTCCGACTCCCGGTCAGTCGATCGGCCTTCTGCCCTTCACCATGGACTGAGTCAGCCAACCCTCTTCGCTTATCATGACTCCAGTAGAGAAGGGAGAGGTGTCCATGCTAGTCGACCGGGTAGTCCAACTGGTTCGTGATGGCGTGACTGGCATGGATTTGTTGGAAGTGTTTCTCAGTAGATGCATCCAGCCCCTTCAAGTCCGCGATCATCCAATGTGGATGTATTCGGGCCCCAATGACACCGCTCGGGTCGACCCAGAGGAAGTCTCCAAGGAGATCGTGGAGCAGTGGCTGAAGAGCATCACTGGAAATAAAGACAACCCCAGGGGGTCCAGGAGAGTCGCCCCCTTCGACGCTGAAAATGAGCCGGAAAAGGTTTGACCTTTGTCACCGAGTGTATTTTTGTCCTGATTTGCGACAGTCTTTGAGTCTGATTGATGTCTGTTTGACTCTGTGCCTTGCAGATTTATACTGAGATGTACTCGATGCCGAATGGGGAGCAAGTCTAGGAGGGAATGGAGAGCACTGACGAGAGCAGCGAGTGGCAGTCCCCTGACGACCACGAAGGCGATAGTGATGACTCAGGGGGAAATGAGGAGGTCGAATCACCACCCCACTCAGAGCATCGATCCGAGCAGTCTTAGGACCCTGCGGGCGAGCATAGCAAGGCAGTGCCTCCCAGAGCACAGGAGCACAAATGCACTCGGACTTTGTCTCCAGTGCCGACTAAAAAGGCCACCAAGCATATCAAGACTGCCCCTTCGAAGCCTCGGAAGGCCTTGCCCAAGATCAAAGTGGACGTTCCCGTCACTACTACATAAGTATTTTACCTTTTTCTCTCTCGCGAGTTATTTGGAAACTATTGTGTGTCTGTCAACTCATTCTGTTGCTTAACCGAGTGAGTTCTGAAACTTTCAGCACTGCTACTTCCGTGACCTCCATGGATATCGACAAGGACCAAGACGATGAGGAGACTAAGGATGCGGCCACTTCTAAAGCAGGTACAACTCCATCATTTTACTCTAATTTTGTCAATTTTGTACTGTCGGTCGACTGAACTCTGATGGTCGAGTCCTTTCCGGTAGCACCGATTGTCATTGATCTTCCATACGATGTTGAAGACGTGCCTTAGAAGACCACGGGAAGAAAGGGCAGAACCTTGAGCAGGAGGGCGCCTGCAAGCAAGGTATCTCAGTCGACACCAGTGCCAGAACCTGTGATTCAGCAATCGGGAGATCCAATTCGGGCTTCTGTTTCTTTTGCCGATCCTATGTCGATTGATCATCCTTCAGCTTCGACTGCCCAAGACCTTGCTCCATCCAGTGCAACTCCATATCTCAGATCCCCTGGTTGGTTCAATGTTCCACCCACTCCACTATTTGTTACCCATCATGTCCCAGAGGACCCAGTAAGTGCTGCTAAGGAAGCTATACGCCAAGCAGGCTTTATGATGGAGCGAGTGAAGGTGGTGCATGAAGCTAGCAAGGCTGCCTATGATGCCAGCTTTGCACTTCAAACTAATGTCCAGGTGAGTTGATTCTAACTGATCTTTCAGCTTGATTTTTGCTCTGTTAGGATACGGTACTTGGAAACTATTCCTTTATTATTCATAAGATGTCCGTGGATGAACATTTTCCATGAGTCTGCACCTTGCATCTATTCACCCACTGGGTGCTTCAACTTTTGCTGAATAGTCCTTCCACTTGAGTCGACTAGATCGTGTCTAGTCTATCCTTGGATCAGTGCGGGCACGCAGAGTGCACCCACATTGATGAATGTCTGTTTGTAATGTTCCGCTCGGTCTAGACAGGTCGTACCGAGTGGTATCTGGACCAGTGGTATCTTGTGGTTCAGTTTGCTGACTTGGAGTAGAAGCAGATCCAGCTCGATCTCGACTTGAAGTTAGCCAAAGAGAACTTGCAGCAGGCTAAGGATGAAGTGGCTGCCATGGGAGGTAATAACCTATCGACTGTTTGCCTTGTCTTCTTTTCCTTTCATTCTTTGAACTGAGTGACTCTACTCGAACAGATGTGCATAGTGAAAACAGACAACTCCAAGCTCGTATGATGAATGCTATTTATTTAGAGAAAATGAAGCGGGCTTTGGAGCAGAAGAACCTCGACCATGCAGCGGCGCAGAAGACGATGCGAGAGAAAACTGAACTTGCTGACAAGAAGCTAGCTTCAGTCGGCAAGTTGGAAGAGGAAAACGCCAATCTAAAGACTGCCATCAATGAAGCCAACAAAGAAGTCATGCAGCTGAAGAAGGACAAGGTGACCCTGACTGACAAGGTTGGAGATCTCACTCAGAAGAGAAACGACCTGGAGGCTTATGTGGGAGGGCTCGCCAAGAAGATGTTCCTTATGCTCGAAGGTACTTTCCCTTGTCCGACTGATTGGTAACTACCGACTCATCATGTGATCGGTCGACTCATTATTTTCCTGTGTGTGTGTGTAGAATTCTTTCAAAACTTTGAGGAAGAGACGAGGCGGATTGAGACGAGCCTGGACCCTATTAACTCCCCCATCAAAGATGAAGCTGCTATGAATGTGCTGCGACTGGAATCCTGCCTTGTTGGCATTGTGGAGTATCTCGCCCGACTGAAAGTAGCGATGACGCGGATCGACACAGAGCTCTATCCAAAAGTGTCGTTCCAAAATGACCTCGAGTCTCTGATGACTCGACTCAATGAAATCCCTAGTCGAGTGCAGGCGTGGAAAAAGTCCTCTGCCTGGTGTGGTGCTGATGTGGCTCTGTCTCTGGTCCATGTCTATTGCAAAGAAGCTAGAGAAGAGCAGCTGGCATCTATCAAGGTCGCCAATACCAAGAAGCTCCAATTCCAATCCTTCATCGAGACCTTCATTGAAGCTGCTACCCGTATCACCGATGGAATTGACCTGGACGAATTCGTTGAGCCAGCTAGCCCTTATCCCAAGGAGTGAACAAACTTGATGCCACACTTTTATTTGCCTCGGAATGCCGAGTGATTTTGTAACCGTTAAACTCCTTCGGGCCCGATGCCCGAGTATTTCTGTTCACGGTTCTGAACCTTGTTGGATTTATCCGAACTTGATATTTTCTCTTGAATAGGGTTGCTTTGTTTTTTACCACTTGCTGAATTGACCCCAAGGGCATTGTACTTGTAGCTTTGACGGGAGGGCCGTGGGCATGAACGCCGGGTGGTGCACACGACCTGCACCTCGTCGCCCTTGTGTATTGGGATGGAGCTGACGTTGTACTTGTGGCGCAGCTGCGACGAGTGGGTCGCGGACGTGAGCACCAGGTGCCACACATGACCTGCACCTCGTCATCCTGATGGATCGGGATGGAGCGGACATTGTACTTGTGGCGCAGCTCCGACAAGAGGGCTGCGGACGTGAGCACCAGGTGCCGCACACAACCTGCACCTCGTCGTCTTGACAGATCGGTATGGAGCGGACATTGTACTTGCGGCGCAGCTCCAACGAGTGGGAGGATTGCTCTCCACTCGGAGTGGTTTTTTAACTTAGGCGATTACAGGGTCGCAGCTAAGGATTGCTCTCCACTCAAAGTGTTTTTTAACTTAGGCGATTACGGGGTCGCAGCTAAGCCCCCGAGTGGGAGGATTGCTCTCCACTCGGAGTGTTTTTTAACTTAGGCGATTACGGGGTCGTAGCTAAGCCCTTGAGTGGGAGGATTGCTCTCCACTCGGAGTAGTTTTTTAACTTAGGTGATTACGGGGTCGCAGCTAAGCCCCCGAGTGGGAGGATTGCTTTCCACTCAGAGTGTTTTTGAGACTTAGGCGAATCGGGTTCTAGTCTAAGCCCTCGAGTGGGAGGGTTGCTCTCCACTCAGAGTGTTTTTGAAACTTAGGCGAATCACGTTCGCGGCTAAGCCAACCACTGGGGGATTTCAACACATGGTTTACGGGATAACAATCATTAGATACTGCAAAAATCTTGTCTTTTAAAAGCAAGCTGAAGGATTCTTATTACAACTCATTGATCTGAGTGTTTAGGTGTAGAACCAGCATAGGAGCTCCGCATTCCATGAGCCTGGCTCATCTTTCTTTGTGGCTATGTTGTAGAGGTGATACACCCCATTGTGGAGCACCTTGGTGACGATGAAGGGGCCTTCTCTGGCTGGAGCGAGCTTATGAGGCCGCTTCTGATGCACTCGGAGCACAAGGTCTCCTTCCTGGAAAGCTCGACCTCTGACATTATGGGCATGGAATAGACGCAAGTCTTGTTGTTAGATGGTCAACCGGATCAGAGCCATTTCACATTCTTTTCCTCCAAGAGATCAACTGCATCTTGGCATGCTTGTTCAGCTTCGGCTTCTGAGAAAAGTTCCACTCGGGGAGCGTTGTGCAGGAAATCACTCGGAAGTACAACTTAAGCGCCATACACCATGAAGAAAGGGGTTTGGTCTGTCGATCGGTTTGGAGTTGTTCATAATCCCCATAGGACTTATGGTAATTCAGTCACCCAAGCTCCAGCAGCATGCTTGAGATCATGCATCAGTCGGGGTTTCAGCCCTTGAAAGATCAAACCATTCACCCTTTCTACTTGCCCATTCGACTGCGGGTGCACAATGGATGTGTAGTCGACCCGAGTGCCTTGGGAAGCACAGAATGCCCTGAACTCATCAGAATCAAAGTTGGACCCATTATCTGTGATAATACTGTGAGGAACTCCATATCTGAATATAAACTCTCTAATGAAACTGATGACAGTGCTTGAATCAAGGTTCTTGATAGGCATGGCCTCGATCCACTTGGTGAATTTGTCGACTGCCACAAGAAAATGAGTGAAACCACTTCTGTCGGTCTTGAAAGGTCCAACCATATCCAATCCCAGACAGCAAATGGCCAGACGAGTGGAATAGTCTTCAAGGCAGATGCAGGCTTGTGAGACATGTTTGAGTAGAACTGGCAGCCTTCGCACTTGTCGACTATATCTTTTGCCATCTCATTTGCCTGCGGACAATAGAATCCCACTAGGTATGCTTTGGCCATGATGGTCCGAGAGGACGCATGGTGACCACAGGTCCCCGAGTGGATATCATTAGAATCATTCGACCTTCCTATGGTGTAATACATCGCTGAGCGACCCCGGTGACGCTTTCTCTGTAAAGCTGACCACCTATCATCGTGGTTTCTTTGGATCGATGGACAATCTGATGGTCCTCATCTTCATCTTCCGGAAGCTCTTTCCTAAGAGGATACACAATATATGGTACTGTCTAGTCGGGGGTGATTACCCAAACTTCCATGATTAGAGCGATCACAGCCGGAACTTCAATCTCAGTCGATCAATAGAACTTTTTAGTTGCAGGGGCTCCTCTGTGGAAGGATCTTCTTGGACTGACGGGGTATGGAGATGCTCCATGAACACTTTGTTGGGTATACGTTTCCGAGTGGAACCCAACTTTGCCAGATCGTCAGCTGCTTGATTCTTGATTCAGGGTATGTGGTGGAGTTCTAACCCCTCAAACTTCTTTTCTAGCTTCCCTACTGCATTGCAGTAACCAGTCATGGATGGACTCCTGATATCCCATTCCTTCATTACTTGATTGACCACTAAGTTTGAGTCATCGTAAACCATCAGGCGACGGACGCCGAGTGAGATAGCCATACGCAACCCATACAACAATCCCTCATACTCAGCTTCATTGTTTGAGGAATCAAAGTGAATTTGAAGGACATAGCTGAGCTTGTCACCTCTGGGAGATACCAGAACTACACCAGCACCAAAGCCATTCAACATCTTGTACCCATCGAAGAACATAGTCCAATGCTCCGAGTGAATCTGAGTCGGTTGTTGCTGTTCAATCCACTCGGTGGGGAAATTTGCTATTGCTTGGGACTTGATTGCTTTCTTTGCTTCAAACATGATATCCAATGGAAGGAGTTCAATTTCCCATTTTGCCACTCGACCAGTTGCATCTCTATTGTTCAGAATTTCTGACAATGGAGCGTCGCTGATGACTGAAACTGAGTGATCTAAAAAGTAGTGTGCAACTTTCTTCGTGGTCAAGTAAATTCCATAGGCAAGCTTCTGATGATGCGGATATCTCTACTTGGATGGAGTCAAGACTTTAGAAATATAATATACTGGGCGCTGAACTTTGTAAGCTTTGCCTTCTTCTTCCCGCTCGACCGTGAGCACTATGCTGACGACTTGTCCAGTGGTTGCAATGTATAGTAATAGAGGTTCTTTGCTGACTGGCGCAGCAAGCACCAGCTGGGTGGAAAGCAGGGCTTTGAGCTCTACAAACACTGCCTTGGCTTCAGGAGTCCACTTGAACTTGTCAGAATTTTTCATCAATCGGTAAAGAGGCAATGCCTTTTCACCAAGACGAGAGATGAATCGGCTCAACGCATCCAAATAGCCAGTGATCTTCTGAACGTCGTGCACATGCACGGGGCGTTTCATTCAGAGGATTGCTCCAACCTTCTCTGGGTTTGCATCAATCCCTCGTTCAGAAATGAGGAAACCGAGTAACTTTCCACCTTGGACTCTGAATGTGCACTTTGACGGATTAAGCTTGATATCATATCTTCTCAAGATGGCAAAGGTTTCAGCGAGATCAGTCAGTAGGTCAGAACCTTTACATGACTTGACCATGATGTCGTCCATGTATGCTTCCACATTCCGACTGATTTGAGTGAGCAAACACTTCTCGATCATGCGCATGAATGTGGTGCCAGTATTTTTGAGACCAAAAGGCATGGTAACATAGCAAAAACACCCGGATGGGGTGATGAAGGTAGTTTTTATTTCGTTGGGTCCGTACAGTCGGATCTGATGGTACCCGGAATATGCATCCAGAAAGGATAAATGCTCACACCCCACAGTTAAGTCGACAATATGGTCGATTCGGGGGAGAGGGTAATGATCTTTCGGGCATGCCCGATTGATGTGCTTGAAATCAATGCACATTCGAAGTGAATCATCTTTCTTGGGGACCATGATGACATTGGCGAGCCACTCGGAGTGGTATATCTCTCGGATGAACTCAGCTGCTGATACGTCTCCAACGTATCTACAATTTTTGATTGTTCCATGCTATTATATTATCTGTTTTGGATGTTTAATGGGCTTTATTATACACTTTTATATTATTTTTGGGACTAACCTACTAACCCAAGGCCTAGTGCAAATTGCTGTTTTTTGCCTATTTCAGTGTTTCGCAGAAAAGGAATATCAAATGGAATCCAAACGGAATGAAACCTTCGGGAGAGTTATTTTTGGAACAAACATGATCTAGGGGACTTGGAGTAGACGTCAAGAAAGAAGCGAGGAGGCCACGAGGCAGGGAGGTGCGCCTGCCCCCTGGGCGCGCCCCCACCCTCGTGGGCCCCTCGCAGCTCCACCGACCTACTTCTTCCTCCTATATATATATCCATATACCCCAAAAACATCCAGGAGCACCACGAAACCCTATTTCCACCGACGCAACCTTCTATACCCAAGAGATCCCATCTTGGGGCCTTTTCCGGAGCTCCGCCGGAGGGGGAATCAATCACGGAGGGCTTCTACATCAACACCATAGCCTCTCTGATGATGTGTGAGTAGTTTACCACAGACCTTCAGGTCCATAGTTATTAGCTAGATGGCTTCTTCTCTCTCTTTGGATCTCAATACAAAGTTCTCCTCGATCTTCTTGGAGATCTATTCGATGCAATTCTTTTTGCGGTGTGTTTGTCGAGATCCGATGAATTGTGGGTTTATGATCAAGTTTATCTCTGAACAATATTTTGATTCATCCCTGAAATCTTTTATGTATGATTTGTTATCTTTGCAAGTCTCTTCGAATTATCAGTTTGGTTTGGCCTACTAGATTGATCTTTCGTGCAATGGGAGAAGTGCTTAGCTTTGGGTTCAATCTTGCGGTGTCCTTTCCTAGTGACAGCAGGGCAGCAAGGCACATATTGTATTGTTTCCATCGAGGATAAAAAGATGGGGTTTATATCATATTGCTTGAGTTTATCCCTTTACATCATGTCATCTTGCCTAATGTGTTACTCTGTTCTTATGAACTTAATACTCTAGATGCATGCTGGATAGCGGTCGATGTGTGGAGTAATAGTACTAGATGCAGAATCGTTTCGGTCTAATTGTTGCGAACGTGATGCCTATATACATGATCATGCCTAGATATTCTCATAATTATGCACTTTTCTATCAATTGCTCGACAATAATTTGTTTACCCATCGTAATACTTATGCTATCTTGAGAGAAGCCACTAGTGAAACCTATGGCCCTCGGGTCTATCTTCTATCATATAAGTTTCCAATCTATTTTATTTTGCAATCTTTACTTTCGATCTATTTCATAAAAATACCAAAAATATTTATCTTATTATCTCTATCAAATCTCTCTCTCGTAAGTGACCATGAAGGGATTGACAACCCCTTTATGGCATTGGTTGCGAGGTTCTTATTTGTTTGTGTAGGTGCGAGGTGACTTGCGTGTAGTCTCCTACTGGATTGATACCTTGGTTCTCAAACACTGAGGGAAATACTTACGCTACTTTGCTGCATCACCCTTTCCTCTTCAAGGGAAAACCAACGCAGTGCTCAAGAGGTAGCAAGAAGGATTTCTGGCGCCGTTGCCGGGGAGATCTACGCAGAAGTCAAGACATACCAAGTACCCATCACAAACTCTTATCCCTCGCATTACATTATTTGCCATTTGCCTCTCATTTTCCTCTCCCCCACTTCACCCTTGTCGTTTTATTCGCCCTTTTTCCGTTCGCCTCTTTTTCGCTAGCTTCTTGTGTTCTTGTGTGTTGGATTGTTTGTCACGATGGCTCAAGATAATACTAAGTTGTGTGATTTTGCAATACCAGCAATAATGATTTTATTAGCACTCCGATTGCTCCTCTTACCGATGCTGAATCTTGTGAAATTAATACTGCTTTGCTGAATCTTGTCCTGAAAGATCCGTTTTCTGGCCTTCCTAGTGAAGATGCCGCTACCCATCTAAACAGCTTTGTTGATTTGTGTGATATGCAAAATAAGAAAGATGTGGATAATGATATTGTTAAATTGAAACTATTTCCGTTTTCGCTTAGGGATCATGCTAAAACTTGGTTTTCGTCTATGCATAAAAATAGTATTGATTCTTGGAACAAGTGCAAAGATGCTTTTATCTCTAAGTATTTTTCCTCCCGCTAAGATCATCTCTCTTAGAAACGATATTATGAACTTTAAGCAACTAGATCATGATCATGTTGCACAAGCATGGGAGAGGATGAAATTAATGATTCACAATTGCCCTACTCATGGTTTGAATTTATGGATGATCATACAAAAAAATTATACTGGATTGAATTTTGCTTCTAGAAATCTTTTAGATTCAGCCGCGGGAGGCACTTTTATGGAAATCACTTTAGGAGAAGCTACCAAACTCCTAGATAATATTATGGTTAATTATTCTCAATGGCACACCGAAAGATCTACCAGTAAAAAGGTTCATGCTATAGAAGAAATTAATGTTTTGAGTGGAAAGATGGATGAACTTATGAAATTGTTTGCTAATAAGAGTGTTTCTTCTGATCCTAATGATATGCCTTTGTCGACTTTGATTGAGAATAATAATGAATCTATGGGTGTGAATTTTATTGGTAGGAACAATTTTGGTAACAGCGCGTATAGAGGAAACTTCAATCCTAGGTCATATCCTAGTAATTCCTCTAATAATTATGGTAATTCCTACAACAATTCTTATGTAAATAATAATAAGATGCCCTGTGATTTTGAATCTAGTATTAAATAATTTAATAGTTCACAAAAGAGTTTCAATGCTTTGATTGAAGAAAAATTGGCTAAGATTGATGAGTTTGTTAGGAAAGTGGATAGAATTTCTCTTGATGTTGATTCTTTGAAACTTAGATCTATTCCACCTAAGCATGATATCAATGAGTCTCTCAAAGCCATGAGAATTTCCATTGATGAGTGCAAAGAAAGAACCGCTAGGATGCGTGCAAAAAAGGATTGCTTTATAAAAGCGTGTTCTTCTAGTTTTGATGATAATAAGGATGAAGATCTAAAAGTGATTGATGTGTCTCCTATTAAAACTTTGTTTTGCAATATGAATCTTCATAATGATGGGACTAGAGATGAGTCAACTTTAGTTAAAAGCATCCCAATGATTCGGAGTTTTTAGATCTTGATGCAAAAATTGGTAAAAGTGGATTTGGAGAGGTCAAAACTTTACATAGCAATGAACCCACTATTTTTGATTTCAAGGAATTTAATTATGATAACTTCTCTTTGATAGATTGTATTTCCTTGTTGCAATCCATGCTAAATTCTCCGCATGCTTATAGTCAAAATAAAGCTTTTACCAAACATATCGTTGATGCTTTAATGCAATCTTATGAAGAAAAGCTTGAATTAGAAGTTTCTATCCCTAGAAAACTTCATGATGAGTGGGAGGCTACTATTAAAATTAAAATTAAAGATCATGAATTCTATGCTTTATGTGATTTGGGTGCTAGCGTTTCCACGATTCCAAAAACTTTGTGTGATGTGTTAGGTTTCCGTGAATTTGATGATTGTTCTCTAAATTTGCACCTCGCGGATTCCACTATTAAGAAACCTATGGGAAGGATTAATGATGTTCTTATTGTTGCAAATAGGAACTATGTGCCCATATATTTCATTGTTCTTGATATTGATTGCAATCCATCATGTCCTATTATTCTTGGTAGACCTTTCCTTAGAACGATTGATGCAATTATTGATATGAAAGAAGGGAATATTAGATTCCCATTTCCATTAAGGAAAGGCATGGAACACTTTCCTAGAAATAAAATTAAATCACCTTATGAATCTATTATGAGATCCACTTATGGATTGCATACCAAAGATGATAATACCTAGATCTATTCTTGCTTTTATGCCTAGCTAGGGGCGTTATACGATAGCGCTTGTTGGGAGGCAACCCAATTTTATTTTTTGTTTCTTGCTTTTTGGTTATGTTTGGTAATAAATAATTCATCTAGACTCTTTTTATACGTGGTTTTATGCTTTTAATTAGTGTTTGTGCCTAGTAGAACCTTTGGGAAGACTTGGGGGGAGTTTTTGCT
Source organism: Triticum urartu (assembly GCF_003073215.2). Classification (NCBI taxonomy): domain Eukaryota; kingdom Viridiplantae; phylum Streptophyta; class Magnoliopsida; order Poales; family Poaceae; genus Triticum; species Triticum urartu. Next base: position 179,376,551 of record NC_053026.1, on the reverse strand, counting down.
ATCTGTCTGTAAAAAACAGAAACTTTAGCGCTCACGAGATTTGCTGCCATTTTTACTGGAGAGTGCAATTAGGTTTATTATTTTTGCAGATTATTAATAGACAAATTATCACGTCCACCAATTTATTTAAGAATTTTTCGGGTTACAGAAGTATTCGAAACCTACAGATTAATACATACTGTTCTGTTTTTGACAGATTCTGTTTTTCGTGTGTTGTTCGCTTATTTTGATGAATCTATGGCTAGTATCGGAGGGTATGAACCATAGAGAAGTTGGAATACAGTAGGTTTAACACAAATATAAATAAATAAAGAATTCATTACAGTACCTTAAGTGGTGGTTTGTTTTCTTATACTAACGGAGCTCATGAGATTTTCTGTTGAGTTTTGTGTTGTGAAGTTTTCAAGTTTTGGGTAAAGATTTGATGGATTATGGAATAAGGAGTGGCAAGAGCCTAAGCTTGGCGATTCCCAAGGCACCCCAAGTTAAAATTCAAGGACAACCAAAACCCTAAGCTTGGGGATGCCCCGGAAGGCATCCCCTCTTTCGTCTTCGTCCATCGGTAACTTTACTTGAGGCTATATTTTTATTCACCACATGATATGTGTTTTTCTTGGAGCGTCTTGTATGATTTGAGTCTTTGCTTTTTAGTTTAACACAATCATCCTTGCTGTACACACCTTTTGGGAGAGACACACATGAATCAGAATTTATTAGATACTCTATGTGCTTCACTTATATCTTTTGAGCTAGATAATTTTGCTCTAGTGCTTCACTTATATCTTTTAGAGCACGGTGGTGGTTTTATTTTATAGAAATTATTGATCTCTCATGATTCACTTATATTATTTTGAGAGTCCTTTAGAACAGCATGGTAAATTGCTTTGGCTATAAAATTGGTCCTAATATGATAGGCATCCAAGATCGGTATAATAAAAACTTTCATAAAAAAGTGCATTGAATACTATGAGAAGTTTGATACTTGATAATTGTTTTGAGATATAAAGATGGTGATATTAGAGTTGTGCTAGTTGAGTAGTTGTGAATTTGAGAAATACTTGTGTTGAATATTGCAAGTCCCGTAGCATGCATGTATGGTAACCATTGTGTAACAAATTTGAAACATGAGGTGTTCTTTGATTGTCTTCCTTATGAGTGGCGGTCGGGGACAAGCGATGGTCTTTTCCTACCAATCTATCCCCCTAGGAGCATGCGCGTAATGCTTGGTTTTTGACGACTTGTAGATTTTTGCAATAAGTATGTGAGTTCTTTATGACTAATTTTGAGTCCATGGATTATACGCACTCTCACCCTTCCATCATTGCTAGCCTCTTCAGTACCGTGCATTGCCCTTTCTCACCTTAAGAGTTGGTGCAAACTTCGCTGGTGCAACCAAACCCCATGATATGATAGGCTCTATCACACATAAACCTCCTTATATCTTCCTCAAAACAGCCACCATACCTACCTATTATGGCATTTCCATAGCCATTCTGAGATATATTGACATGCAACTTTCCACCGTTTCATTTATGACACGCTTCATCATTGTCATATTTCCTTGCATGATCATGTAGTTGACATCGTATTTGTGGCAAAGCCACCATGCATAATTTATCATACATGTCTCTCTTGATTCATTGCCCTTCCCGGTACACCGCCGGAGGCATTCATATAGAGTCATATTTTCTTCTAGTATCGAGTTGTAATCATTGAGTTGTAAATAAATAGAAGTGTGATGATCATCATTAATAGATCATTGTCCCAAATAAAAAAAGGTAAAGGCCAAATAAAAAAACTAAAGGCCCAAAAAAGAGAAATAAAAAGGGACAGTGCTACTATCCTTTTTTCCACACTTGTGCTTCAAAGTAGCACCATGATCTTTATGATAGAGAGTCTCTTGTTTTATCACTTTCATATACTAGTGGGAATTTTTCATTATAGAACTTGGCTTGTATATTCCAACAACGGGCTTCCTCAAATGCCCTAGGTCTTCATGAGCAAGCAAGTTGGATGCACACCCACTTAGTTTCTTTTGTTGAGCTTTCATACACTTATAGCTCTAGTGCATCTGTTGCATGGAAATCCCTACTCCTTGCATTGACATCAATTGATGGGCTTCTCCCTAGCCCATTGATTAGCCGCGTCGATGTGAGACTTTCTCCTTTTTTGTCTTCTCCACATAACCCCCATCATCATATTCTATTCCACCCATGGTGTTATATCCATGGCTCACGCTCATGTATTTCGTGAAAATTGAAAAAAGTTTGAGATTACTAAAGTATGAAACAATTTCTTGGCTTGTCGTCGGGTTTGTGCATGATGAGAGCATTCTTGTGTGACAAAAATGGAGCATGACCAAACTATATGATTTTGTAGGGATGAACTTTCTTTGGCCATGCTATTTTGAGAAGATATGATTGCTTAGTTAGTATGCTTGAAGTATTTTTTTTTTATGTCAATATTAAACTTTTCTCTTGAATCTCTCGGATCTGAATATTCATGCCACAATAAAGAAAATTACATTGAGAATTCTGCAAGGTAGCATTCCACATCAAAAATTCTGTTTTTATCATTTAGCTACTCGAGGACGAGCAGGAATTAAGCTTGGGGATGCTTGATACGTCTCCAATGTATCTATAATTTTTGATTGTTCCATGCTATTATATTATCTGTTTTGGATGTTTAATGGGCTTTGTTATACACTTCTATATTATTTTGGGACTAACCTACTAACCCAAGGCCCAGTGCAGATTCCTGTTTTTGGCCTATTTCAGTGTTTCATGGAAAAGGAATATCAAACGGAATCCAAACGTAATGAAACCTTCGGGAGAGTTATTTTTGGAACAAACGTGATCCAGGGGACTTGGAGTAGACGTCAAGAAAGAAGCGAGGAGGCCATGAGGCAGGGAGGCACGCCTGCCCCCTGGGCGCGCCCCCCACCCTCGTGGGCCCCTCGCAGCTCCACCGACCTACTTCTTCCTCCTATATATATCCATATACCCCAAAAACATCCAGGAGCACCACGAAACCCTATTTCCACTACCGCAACCTTTTGTACCCACGAGATCCCATCTTGGGGCCTTTTCCGGAGCTCCGCCGGAGGGGGAATCAATCACGGAGGGCTTCTACATCAACACCATAGCCTCTCCGATGATGTGTGAGTAGTTTACCACAGACCTTCGGGTCCATGGTTATTAGCTAGATGGATTCTTCTCTCTCTTTGGATCTCAATACAAAGTTCTCCTCGATCTTCTTGGAGATCTATTCGATGTAATTCTTTTTGTGGTGTGTTTGTCGAGATCCGATGAATTGTGGGTTTATGATCAAGTTTATCTATGAACAATATTTGATTCTTCTCTGAAATCTTTTATGTGTGAGTTGTTACCTTTGCAAGTCTCTTCGAATTATTAGTTTGGTTTGGCCTACTAGATTGATCTTTCTTGCAATGGGAGAAGTGCTTAGCTTTGGGTTCAATCTTGCGGTGTCCTTTCCCAGTGACGGCAGGGGAAGCAAGGCACTTATTGTATTGTTGCCATCGAGGATAAAAAGATGGGGTTTGTATCATATTGCTTGAGTTTATCCCTCTATAGCATGTCATCTTGCCTAATGTGTTACTCTATTCTTATGAACTTAATACTCTAGATGCATGCTAGATAGCGGTCGATGTGTGGAGTAATAGTAGTAGATGCAGAATCGTTTCGGTCTACTTGTCGCGGACGTGATGCCTATATACATGATCATGCCTAGATATTCTCATAATTATGCACTTTTCTATCAATTGCTCGACAGTAATTTGTTTACCCACCGTAATACTTATGCTATCTTGAGAGAAGCCACTAGTGAAACCTATGGCCCCCGGGTCTATCTTCTATCATATAAGTTTCCAATCTATTTTATTTTGCAATCTTTACTTTCAATCTATATCATAAAAATACAAAAAATATTTATCTTATTATCTCTATCAGATCTCACTCTCATAAGTGACCGTGAAGGGATTGACAACCCCTTTATCGCGTTGGTTGTGAGGTTCTTATTTGTTTGTGTAGGTGCGAGGTGACTTGCGTGTAGTCTCCTACTGGATTGATACCTTGGTTCTCAAAAAATGAGGGAAATACTAACGCTACTTTGCTGCATCACCCTTTCCTATTCAAGGAAAAACCAATGCAGTGCTCAAGAGGTAGCAGCTGCCACAAGCCGAGCCACTTCCTCGCCAATGGCCTTCCTTTTCTCCATGGCGGACCGACGGAGATACTCTTTGACAGGTTTTACTTTTGGGTCGACTCGCAAATGGTGCTCAGCCAGTCCCCTGGGTACACCCGGCATGTGAGATGGTTTCCATGCAAAGATGTCCCAGTTCTCGCGGAGGAACTGGATGAGCGCTTCTTCCTATTTGTTGTCGAGTGTTATTGATATATGAGTCGGAGCAGCATTGGGATCGGTCGGATGAATGTGCACGTGCTTTGTTTCATCGGACGACTGAAATGCAGACTCTGAAGCAGGCTTCTTAGCATGCAACAAATCACTCAGGTCGGCAGTCTTCTTGTACTCTTCCATTTCTACTGCTGCCATCTGCTCATCGGCAATCTTTGAGCCTTTCTGGAGGCACTCTTCTGCTCTGCCGATTACCAGTGACTGTAATCACACCTCTGGGACCAGGCATCTTCAATTTGAGGTACATGTAACATGGTGGAGCCATGAAACGAGCATATGCAGGCCTGCCTAGAATAGCATGGTAGGCACTATGAAAGTCCACGACCTCAAATGTCAACTATTCCTTGCGGTAATTCTTGGAATCACCGAAAACCACATCGAGAGTGATCTGGCCGAGTGATCAGCCTTCTTCCCCGGAATGACTCCGTGGAACCGCATGTTGCTCTCACTAAGCTTGGACATTGGAATGCCCATCCCTCTAAGGGTCTCAGCATACAAAATGTTTAGGCCACTGCCACCATCCATCAGGACTTTGGTCAGTCGGGTGCCCCCAACGACTGGGTCGACCACCAATGCTTGTTGCCCGGGGGTAGCAACGTGCGCTGGATGATCGGACTGGTCGAATGTAATGGGAGTTTTTGACCACTTCAGATTTGTCGTTGCTGCCGGAGCAAACATGTTCACTTCTCTGTTGATAACTTTCAGTCGACTTTTGCTCTCGATGTCAGCAAAAATCACTAAAGTGGCATTGACATTGGGGTAACCATCATCCTCCTCTTTGTCCTCATCCTTATCAGATTCCTTTTGTTTCTCACTGGGTTGACCCTCTCGGAAGCTCTGAATTAGGAGTCGACACTGTCGAGTGGTATGCTTGGGAAAAATCAGGTTTCCCTCTTCATCCTTCTTAGTGTGTATATGACACGGAAAATCTAGCACATCATTTCCCGCTTGATCCTTCACTTTCTTCGGGATCCACGACCCCTTGTGTTTTCCTTTGAACTTTCCTTGGGTCACAACTGCGGCCTCACCAGGGCCTGCGGGTTCAGCTTTGCGCTTCTGCTTCCGACTGGAATTCCCTCCTCCGGTGTCCTAGGCGACTGGTTTGTTCTTGCCACTGTGGAGTCGGTCTTCTTCTTTGGCGTTAGTGTACCGAGTGGCTATTTCCATCATTCGGGCCATGGTCATATCTCCTGTCCGACTGAATTTCAGGTTAAGCTCTCTGTACCGAACGCTCTCCTTGAAGGCGCAAACTACTTGTTGTTGTGATACAGTTTCCACTGTATGATGAAGAGTGGTTCATCTCTGGATGTAATCCCTCGAAGTTTCATTCGGTTTCCGAAGACAATGCTGTAATTCAGTCAGCCCTGTAGGCCGTTTACAAGTGCCCTCAAATTTCTTGACAAACACTCGGGCCAACTCTTCCCAACTGAAGATACTTCCGGGAGCCAACTGATTCAACCAAGCTCTGGTTGAAACTTCCAGCTTCAGGGGGGTGCTTCATGGCCACATCATCATTGCCACCGCCAATCCGCACAGCCACTCGGTAATTCTCTAGCCAAGTGTCAGGCTTTGACTCACCGATGAACTTGCTTACTCCGATCGCCAACCTGAAGTTGGGGGGAATCTCAACAACTCTGATGGCTCTGCTGAAACACTCAGGCCCCGAGACATGTACTCTGCTACCTGTCAGACGATCTCTGTCTAGTCCTTCTCTGTGTGCTCGGTTTCTGCCGACTAAACCTTGAACAAGAATTGACCTTGCATCAAACCCGGTCTCTCTTGGGTCGACTAGGACCCTTCGCTCATTGCTATACGGGCGCCTGTCATCATACTGTTGGGGCACGTACGACCCGCCCCTTGGAGGGGCCATAGGCACTAGACGACAGTCTTCACGGCCGAGCCGATGATCATACTGCTCGTGGTTCCGACCCAAGTACTTCTCCTGGCGGTGCCCACGACCCTCACGCCGCAGAGGTGATCTTGGGCTGTGAGTTGATTGTACTGTGTCCGCCACCATGAACCTGTTGTGGATCCTGTTGCACGACTAAGAAACAGTTGTGTTTTGCTCTCCTGCTGCTCGGAGCAGTGCTCGGATATGCATTAGACCTCTTCCAACTTCCGATTGGATGGTTGAATTGACTCTGCTATACGGGCCGCAACTGTAAGATTCTGGATCAGAGTGCGGTATACCTGAGGTTCAGGCGGGAACAACTATCGATGTTGTCAACTGGATTCGGGGATCGATCATCGAGCGCGCTTGTTGAGTGAATGTTAAAGGTTCTCCAAACACGTGCGCTCAGCCAAAGTGGCTAGGCGCACAGCCTCCAAGGCCCGAGCCTCGGAGATCTCTCTAATGATGGGAGTGTGGAGCGCCACGTTGCGATGGTGAAGCTCATCCCTCTGCTGCGACGTGAGGGCCTCGGGACAATATTCCTCATGACCATGTGACGAGCCGCCATCGCCATCGCTGCCGCCACCGCGACATAAACCAGGATGACTGCACGGCGTGTCGACCATCAGGACTTCTACCGCAGGGTCACTATTGTCGCACTCGGACAGAGTCTCAGCGGAACTAGTTGACAGGTCAAATAGTCTGTAGAGTGATTCGTCGGGCTCGATTGCCATGACTTGAGGGGTGGCCGACTGACAGGCCACCGCATGCTTCACCCACTGCTGAATCCGCGATCGACTAGACCGTTTGCGACGGCGAGCGGCGGGGAGCGAAGATGCTATGGGAGCCGACCAATACTGGGTCGACGGCTGCCACAGAAGGACGTCGCGGACACATGCGCGAAAGTGCGTCGCCTGGTAGACGGGGAGCGTCTCGACGTCGAGGGGGGCCTCTTGGAGCCAGGCGGAGTCGTCGGCGATGAAAACGAGCGCGTGGAGATAGATCTCGCGGCCCTCAGCCAAACCGCCGCCAGAAACCATGATGATGGAGATTGGAAAAATCGGAACCTCACCGGAAGTCGCTAAGACACCTGCCCCATGGTGGGCGCCAACTGTCGTGGGAGTAAATCTAACAATAATATAGGGGGTATGTAGGAGGAGGCAAGATCCTAGCTACGGCGAGATTGTGCACGTAGGATTTACGAGTTCAGGCCCTTCTCGGAGGAAGTAACAGCCCTACGTCTCGGTGCCCGGAGGCTGGTCGACTGGATTATGTGTGAGAGTTACAGGGGGTGTGAACACTTGTGCCAGAGGAGGGGGGTGGCTTATATAGAGTGCACCAGGACCCCAGCCATCCCACGTTACACAGGGTTCAATGTACATCAAGACAGGACGTTACTGGTAACGTCATTTATAAAGAGCTATAAATGATCTTTAAGGCTACAGACTGAATGCCTGACCGTTTCCATCCTGAGTGACTTTAGGCCTTCTATATTCCGAGTGGTTTCTTGTATGGTCGAGTGACTTCATCTTAGTCGAATGGAATTGGCGTTACCGAGTGAGGTTTGTCGGTCGAGTGGATTGCATCCCTTGGTGAACTCAATCGGTTTCTTCTGTTGTATCTTGAATGTCCTTGACTCTAGGGCAGTGTCCTTGGGTAAGGCATCTAGGTCAGGCCTATGACCCTACCCTAGGTACATGTCATCGTCACCGCCCCCGCTTCAACCACACTTGCGCGCCAGTTTCTCGCGGCACCGAGCAAAATTTTTTTTGCCACCGCGGAAATATCTATCTCCCCGCCCCTCCCTCCTACCAAAAGCCACATTTCCATTGTTCCTCCTTGCTTTCCAAGTTCAAACCTTCACTGCTGCTTACTAGCAGCTCAGCCTCCTCGCCAGTGACCCTTCTTCTTGCAGCGCCGCCTCCTCGCCGGCTACCCTTCTTCTTGCAATGTCGCCTCCTCACCGGCGACCCTTCTTCTTGCAATGTCGCCTCCTCACCGGCGACCCTTCTTCTTGTTGCGCGACCTCCTCGCCGCCGACCCTTCTTCTTGCTACGCGGCCTCATCGATATGGTCAGGTAATCCACACTCCACCCACACCATCCTCCTCCTTTCCCATCCCACATGCCCCGACCGACGGCGCGACACCTTCCACCGAAATCACTGCCCCCCTCCTCCAATTAAGCGCCGCCCATAGACATTTTGCATGCAGTATAACGTGGAGCTCGGTAGCATGCGGCCGCACGCACGCACGAGGTCGCTATGGCTGCCATGTGTGTCGACCGCCAGATCTTGGAGGAGCACCTCGTCTTTGAGGCCACCGTCGACACCGCCACACGGTTGTATAGTTTAAAATACAGTTCGTTTAGTTTTCTCGAGGCCACCGCCAGTGCCTTCTAGTGATTTGTCCTCTGTAATGTTAATATGCAATCTGATGTTCAGTTAACAGTTTGGTCCTCTGAAATGTAATGTTCAGTTAACACTTTGGTCCAACAATTGCTACATTTCATAGTACTGTTCTCAAGCATTCTTTGTTTTGTTAACTGTCTTATCTTCTAGTACATGTTTCTATTCTGCAATGTTGTGCTCAGTTAACTACTTTGGTTCATCTGGTCTGCTGTCCATTTAACTATTTGGTTCAGTCTTGCAATTTGATTTTCATTTGTTGTGGGTACAATTTTGTATTGTTATGCATGTGACACCAATCAAATTTGTCTGTACTAAATACATATTCTACTGATAGTATGGCAACTCTCAGTTAACCTAATCAAGATCTTCCTTATGTGTGTTGCAGGGAAACAATGGGAGACACTGCGGTTTACCATCAAGGTTTGTTCAAGCAGGGTCCTTTGGCTAATAGAACATTATTGTGCAGTTGCAGGAATCATTCTAATATTTAGGTTTCTTACAATTTGGTCTTGCACATGTAGGTCCTGCTGTGAGAGGCTTAGACCCACTGTTCGACCCATTTTGCATATGGGGAAATAAGATGTCCATGAATATCAGTCAAGTCAAGAAACTCAGAAAGATTGTTAGGATGAAGAAACTTGCGACGAATAACAACAAGATCTTTGTTTTCACAATGAAGAAGGCATCAGTCAACTATAGGATGGTACCAACACTTTTACCTTGTTTTTACCCCTTGCGCCATTTCAAAATTTACAACAGCAATTTATGCATAGCTTTGTTTTCAGTACTTTTCAAAGCAATTCACCGATGATTACCTCTCAAACCACCTGCATGGTCAAGAGGCGAGGAAGGTATTCATTCAACACCCACTGTACAGTATTGAAGTCTTGCTAAAGAGGATGAAGGTTGGGGGGGGGCAATTATCCATAGCCACTGGCCTAAAGTTGCAAGGACATTCAACATCACTGAAGGCTCAATATTTTCCTTCCGCTTCTGTAGTTTCCCAGATGAGATTCATCTGTCTATTTACCGTGTATGATGCTACTTTCCAAAGGTTTTTGATGTTGCATGTGAAACTTGGTGCTGTTGTGTAATGGCGTAACTGAGTGCCGAAGCTATCTGATGTAATTCGATTATGAAATCATGGTTGCTTTTATACGGATATGAAATATCTGGCGTGTTTTATAAGAAATATCAGTTTGATTAGTACATGGGTTATCAATAATAGGCTAATTACCCTGCTTATTGGGGTTTTCAATTGCAGACGGTTACTCAGACAACACCGTGGGCGATGAACTCAAACAACCCCCACGGTTTCTAGAAAGTAGGCGTGTTCGATCAACTAACAATCACACACGGCTTCCGGCAGCGAACTATTTGTGTTAGGACACCTTGCACAAACGTTTCCACACAAAGAATTGTGTGTGATATACATACCTACAAAAATGTTTTTCTAGGATTCACCGTGTGGGATGTACATACCTACAGAAATGATTTTTTGGGATTTACCGTGTGGTGTGTACATACCTACGGAAATGATTTTCTGGGATTCACCGTGTGGGATGTACATACCTACAAAAATGTTTTTCTTGGATTACCATGTGGGATGTACATACCTAGGGAAATGATTGGGTTTCGATGCCTCGCCCGATCACACACGGCCCTAGCCTGTGTCCCAGGAGGGCCTATCCCCGATGATTTCTGGGTCATGTGGGAAGGACCCCCCCTATCTCCCACACTCACTTGGCGACCGTTCCAAATGCCGTCGCGGAAAGGGGTTAAAACCTGTTTGTATAGCACGTCGTTGTACCAGTGAAAGCAACTATCATCCAAATCATCCCATAGGCTTTACTTGGCACAAACACTAATTTATAAGAAAAAACACAACCATAGCAGTAGCATAATTGTGTGCACACCAAAAAAATGAAAAAAAAACTAGATAAAAATAAGATAACTATTGGGTTGCCTCCCAACAAGCGTTATTATTTTACACCCCTAGCTAGGAGTAATGCATAGTTTCAAGTGTTGTCATCTTTAGTTTTAATGACCCTAGAAACTCCTATTTCACTCTCTTTTCCGTTATCAATGATATGAACTAGATGATCAAGCTTGGTGCTAAGGGTTTTTATTTCTTTCAAAACACAAAGAGAAACCTTTTGTTCAAAAACATCAAATCTTCTATTTTATGACACCATGTTACTATTTATTTTAGAAGCAAGATTGAATAGGCCTCAAAATTTGGAATCCATACTATTTTAAGTTTCTTTTATTAGCTCAGTTTGACAATAGCTTTCTAGAATGGTAGGTTCAATAGTATCAACTTTCGGATCGATATGGATGTCCATGGTTCCGCTATCGGTCATTGAACAAAAGAGTTTTGTTGATGTCTATGATTTACCTAACCTACCGGGTCACAAGCTTAAGGTAATCATGATCTACTAAGTGTTAGTGCAACGAGAGTTGTCAGAAAATATTCTTGGAAAAGTTCTGGGAATATAAGAAATAGTTTTGAGAGAGTTCCAAAAGAGTTCCGGATATTGCCAGAAATGTTTTGGAAGGTTCTGGGGAGGTCCTAGGAACTTTCTGGTAATGTCTAGAAGGTTACAGAATCTTTTGGATAAATCCAAAGGGTCCCTGATGTGAGGACACTTTGGCTGGGCACAAAGGAGTTGTATGGAAGGCAGGGGCTAGACACCAGGGTTTACGGCGTCTACCCCTGGGCTAGACGCTGGTGTGTGTGTGGCATCTACGTAAATGTTGGGATCCGTGGCGTTTAGCCCTGGAGTCCCAGAAGGACTAATCTTTGCGTTCCAAACCGACTTTGGGGAGGCCCCTCCCCAAGTTATGATCCCATGGCTCAACATATAAATAGAGGGGCAGGGCTAGCCCCTAGAACAGAAGTTTTGAAGTCTCCTCTAGTTCATCTAACCCTAGTTCTAGTTGGTCCTAGTTGACTAATTAGAGCTTGGTCTAGTCTCTAATCCTCACAATTAGAAGCCCAGTGTGGTTCTAATCTCCTCCATCTAGTTCTCTGGCGACGGTTAGCTCTGGACGGCGAAGCACTTCCATATTGTTAAGACCGTACGCTTGCAACCAAGTAGAGAGCTCGTGCTATCGATCTTCCGTTCTAGGGATCGTTCGAGGGTAGATTGCGGGATCGTCATGAACAGTTCGAGGGACTTCAAGTACGATCTACACCCACTCGTTCTTCTTCTGCTGCAACTCCGGAGTCGGTAATGGTCATGATCCAAACCCTATATGTATCTTCATATTGTTCCTGGGTGATCGTAGGGCGATTTTTTGTTTTCTACTACGTTTCCCAACACACTTGGCCTTTTTAGGCCTGTTGTTATTAAATTAATTATAAAATCCCTCTACCAATTACTAGAGAATATTATATATAATTTAACATCACCAGAAAATTTTTCCAACTATATATTATTTATCGGTAATACCAGGTATTGCCTGATAAACTCTGAAACCCTTCCGATGACCCCAAAATGCCTCCGGTTCCTCTCGAAACTATTCCGGATATTAATGAATAAATTCCACAAATAAATCCTCCATACTATTGTCCTACTAACACTTCGCAGATCGGTATTACCTTAAGCTTGTGACTCTGTAGGTTCAGTAAATCATAGACATGAGCGAATCCCCTTCGTTAAATGACTGACAACAGAACTGTGGACGTCCATATCGATCCCTATGATTACGCGAATGAAATTTGAGTGAACCTTTGGTTATTATGTGATGTTCCCTTCGCTTCGTGATACTTTACAGAACTCGGGATGCATCGGTGTCCACCTGAGTCATGCACATGCTCACTATACCGTTGATCCCATTGTCGGTGTTGTTCTCCTTTCTTATTGAAGTGTTCAGGTATCCCCGTGACGTAGTCACCTGTGTCTGGCTAGATGATGATGGATGACATCACACTAAGAGGGCCCTAAGAATATCTCTCCATCCTCGAAGGAGCAAATTCCACTCTCGAGCTATCTAGTCCCCTGTCAAACTTTACGATGAACATGTAAGTTGTCGTTGTGATCACCTAGTTATAGATGACGTTTGAGCAACCCCAAATTCCACCGTATGGTAGGAAGTGACTATGATACAATCATGGTCTGAGGACTAAAACACATGCTAACACTATGTGTTATACCAATTGATTTCAGGCGATATTATCAAAGTATAACAAACAAGATTGAGTTGATTCAATATGATCATTCTTCTAACCGCATACTCTCAATGTTGTTTCGGGACTATCATTACCCTTAATGATATCTTGAGATCCGGAAAACATGATCACCAATAACACTTGAGCCAGTCTTAGAGGCAAGACTAGGAACCTATTCTTTACCATTTATCATTCCATTGTGCATATTAGTTTTCCATTAAATCACATATTCTACGATCATAGCAGTTATAGCATGAAATATAAACTCTTAATTATGAAAATGGAAATAAAACAGTACAATATTATTGCCTCTAGGGCATATTTCCAATACCTACACCATCTCAATTAACTTTGATCAAGTAACAGAGAAACTTTGGAATTATTCTTTCCACACTTTTTTGTTGATATATCATGTGTTCGCTGTGTTAATGAATTTGAGAGTTGGCACTAATGATAGTATGAACCCTATGCCTTGTTTCCAAGCACCGAGACACCATTTTACTCAATTTTACTACTGTTTACCTTGGTGCCCTATTTTAGTCCAAAAATAAAAATATTGTCACCATCCAAACTATCAATTATCACCCAAATTATCAATCTCTTCGCCGAATTAGTGCATCTATACAATTAACAATTGTATTGGATGTGTTGGGACACAAGAGAAAACTTGTATTTGATTGCAAGGTTGTCTGAGAGAACACTTTCAACCGACGTCTCCTAAGGATTGATAAAGCTTAGGTCATCCATTTGAGGGAAAATTGATACTTTCTTCGAATCCTCTCCTGTTGGAGGGTCAACAGTTTACGAGAATAGAAGTGCATAATAGACATCAGTGATGTAGTTATTGTTGCAGGAGCTTATGGTGTAGAAGATTCGGCATGTGATGTAGGAGATTTGATCTGCATAGGAGATCCTCTACCATTAGTGTTGTTTGATAGAGAGGTGGATCCATGTGGCAGGGGCATCCACAGAGGCGAGCCGATTGTACTGGGGTTCTAATTAGCGCATAAGATTCAGACAGGCCCCCTACATATTATCCCTCATGGGTACTGCATCACATGAGCTAAGGAGGAGTTGTGGGGCAGATCAAGCATGCATGTCATTCAGAGTGGTGTGGAGCCACCCACATCCGCTTGGGCTTCTAGACTGGAGATAGAACACACCTGTTGTCGCGTTTTGTTGGTGGATTGGTGTCGGTGCTGTTTAGTGCCTAGTATCACATGAGGGTTGTTGCTTCCATCTAGGTGCACCGATCCAGAGCGGAATTGGCTATAGTTTTCTGCATGTTGGATCCTGAGGTGGATTCGCCTCATATTTCTCCACCGGCTATGTTCCATGCTATGGGACACATAATGTAGCCTCGAGTAGTATTGTTTTCTCTATTATTTTCATTGTTTTCTCAAATGTTTGGACATGTACTGTCACCATAATAAGGTATAGAATTAGGAGGATTTATCGATCAACAATTATCGTCCCCATGATCACTGCCAGAAAGATGAGATGTCTCAAGAAGGATTTATTTGTGGAGTAAGGCACCGAGATTTGGTGGAGGTTTTCAAACAAAAGTTTGGTATCATCAATGACAACGTCGCGAGAAATGTAAACTTGCCCGGTAGATGTGTTGGGAAATATAGCCAAGAAACACACATTGTTTGCAACGAAACATAAGTCTGTGATTATTGGTGCGTCGAAGATTTGGCCAACACACACAACGCAAAACACGGGAGGGGAGTATAGTCTGGTTTGCTATGTAAGAGTCATTTATCAGGAGTTTCATTATCAATGACACGACTAGGCAGCATATTGATGATATGAACAACCATAAGAAAAGCTTCAACCCAAGGGTCTTAATGGCATGGAGGAAATAGCGAGAAGTACTAAGCCTACTTACAAAATATGTCTATACTTGTGTTTTGTTGAACCATTCTTTTGGTGAGCATGAGGACATGATACATGATGGGAATTCCCTATTTTTTGAAAAGGGAGTTTAACTTCTTATATCACCCCCTCCCAAATATGGTTGTAAGGCAATAATTTTGCTATCAAATATTTGCTCGGCAAATTATTTTAAATTATGAAAAAACTTGGAACACATCGGATCATTTCTTGAGAAGATAGATCCAAGTGTACTTACTATTTTCATCAATAAAGATCATATTATAAGTGTGTCAACCAACATAGGTAGGGCCCGGTCCCTAAACATCAGGAAAAAAGGTTGCAATCATTTGGGAGAAATAGTAATGGAAACATGATATGGTAATTCATGACTTTTTGCTCTTTGGCAAGAATCAAAATTGTTTCAGGGTTATGCTCACCAACAAGCGTGAGCTTATTTTTACTAAGCACTTATTGAACTACAGAAAAATACAAATGGCCTAATCTCTAATGCCATCTTTCCAACAATAGCTTGATGTCACAACTCACTTTTTTATTGAAGCTGCTAAACTTAGGATTCAATGGATAAAGCCCTCCCATGCATCTACCTCAATGAAGAATTTTCCTCATTGGCACATCCTTGATAAAAAATGAGGAAGTTCTATAAGGATATTATTATCAAGGGTAGTGCTATGAATAGAAAGGCATGCAACATTTTTTAGATGAATATTTTGATATGGGGTTTTGGTAATCCAATGATGTAACACCCCGAGACTGTTGCGCCAGGTGTCTTCCAATTATTCGCTGTTGTTGCCTTGTCATTCTCTTGCGTGTTGCATCTTGCCTTGTCATCATCCGCATTGCATCTGTATGTTTTCAAAACTTGCATCCTTCTGGGTTCCCCAGTTCTCCCCGTTGTCCGTTCTGAGCCCAACCACAGTCGCACGCGCCCGCAGCACGTCCGAAATATTACTCTATAAGTGGCCGAAAAATGTTCTCAGAATGGGATGAAAGTTGGTGTGTGGTGTTGTTTTGTTGTCAGTAGGCCACCTGCCAAGTTTCATCGCATTCGGAGTTCGTTTGATGCCCCAACGGATATCTATAGCGGCACTATAGCCGGTCTATCGTCGGAAGTTTTCGGTCTACAGAAACTGCTGCCGGGCCTCTCCCTCTCTTTTCTCTTCCACGGCCCAAGGCCTCTCCACACAGCCACAATCAGCCCACCTGCAGCCCGCTAAAACCCCCCTCTGACCGGAACCGTTCGATTGCGATCGGAGGGCCCAGAAACGGCCTCAAACCCACCAAACCCTAACCCCTTCCTTATATAAACACCCCCCACATGCGAATTTTGGCCTCCTCCAACCCCCCTACCTCGTTTCCCATGCCCCAATCATCAGCAGCTAGCGCCCTCTTCATGTTCCGCGTCGGCCACCTCCTCAGCGCCACTTGGCAAGTCGCCAGTGGGCGCGCCGCCTCCAGCCGACCCCCTCCAGCCAATCAGAGAAGGCCACGCGCCCCCTGCCTCCCCGTGCCACCGTGGCCAGCCCAGGCCCGAGGCAAGCCCGCGGAGCCCATCTGGGCCCCCCCAAGCCCGCATGCCGCCGCCTCGGATCCAGATCGGGAGAGCCCCGTTCTCTCCTCCCGCGCATCCCGACGTCCGCCGCCGACGACCAAGGCCGCCGGAGCACGCCCACCGCAACCTCGTCGGAGTGACCCCATCTCGTCTCACTGCCAGCGCCGTGCCAGAGCTCCCTCGTCGTCGCCCCACGACGAGCCGCCGCCGGATCCGCTACTTCACCGCTGTTCCAAGCCCTGCCCTCGCCGGAGCCTCCTAGCGTCGCCGTCCCTTGCCTCCTGCTCATGAGCCAGGCACAAGGAGGGCAACAAGCGCGTGGTCTGCGCATGGGCCTCGGCCTCACCCGCCGGCCCAGCCAGACCAGTCGGCCTACCTCCTCCACAGATCTGGGCCTTTGGCCTATGGTGAGCTGCCCCAGCGCCCCCCCTTGTTTTCTTCCTGTTGGGCCAGCCTTTGGTTTCGGCCCGTGACTTGTTTTTTTTCTGCGTTGCGATTTTGTCATTAAATATCCCGGACATGCATATTACAGAAATGCCATTATTCTTGCATTGTTCACATCTAATAAACCATGTGTCCGATTAAAATGACTCATATATGTAAAATGCTTAGAATTTCATCTAGTTTCATTTTATGCAACCTTCATCCATGTTAAAAATGTTGTTTGTTTAAATTTGCTCTAATGCCATGTTAAAATGATTTATTTCATAACTTAAGTACCATAGCTCCAAATATAATAAACTTTACATGTAAATGGGGTACAAAAATGCCTAGTTTAACATGGTGCACTCATCTTGCATGTTTAACAACTCTAAAATATGGTTTAGGGCAGAACAGTACCAACTCTAATATTTGCATATGAGGATTTTCCGGATTTGTTGTTTGTTGTTCCGTCCTCATTTGAACTTGCCTAGATAGGTAGTTTTCATATGCTTCACCCCTTGCCATGTTTAATAACATTTAATTTTTTTGAGTACCTAACCAGGAGTGAAATAAATAAGTCATGTGGTGTTTCCTTAATATGCAACTCGTTGCATATTGAGCTCCACTTAACTTGTAGTATTGTTTGTTGCACTTTTCTTTGCCATGCCATGCCTCTTTAACCGGACATGCATCATACTTGATTATGCATCATGCAATGTTTATGCTTGTTGGTTTGCCATGTTGCTTGCTTCTTTTCGGGTTGCTTCTCTCATTAGCTTCGGTTTTGTTCCGGAGTTGTGAGGATTCGTTCAACTACGTTGGGTCGTCTACTTCTTGGACTCGTTCTTCTTCCTTATGGGATCTCAGGCAAGATGACCATACCCTTGATATCACTTCTATCTTTGCTTGCTAGTTGTTCGTTCTACAGCTATGTCGTGCTACCTACCACTTGTTATATCATGCCTCCCATATTGCCATGTCAAGCCTCTAACCCACCTTCCTAGCAAACCGTTGTTTGGCTAAGTTACTGCTTTTGCTCAGCCCCTCTTATAGTATTGCTAGTTGTAGGTGAAGTTGAAGTTTGTTCCATGTTGGAACATGAATATGTTGGGATATCACTTTATCTCTTATTTAATTTAATGCATCTATATACTTGGTAAAGGGAGGAAGGCTCGGCTTTATGCCTAGTGTTTTGTTCCACTCTTGCCGCCCTATTTTCCGTCATACCGGTGTTATGTTCCTTGATTTTGTGTTCCTAACGCGGTTGGGGTTATGGGACCCCCTTGACAGTTTGCTTTGAATAAAACTCCTCCAGCAAGGCCCAACCTTGGTTTTACATTTTCCTAACAACCTATAACTTTTCCCGTGGGAGTAATTAACCCGAGGGTCATCTTTATTTTAACCCCCTCCGGGCCAGTGCTACTCTAAGTGTTGGTCCGAATTGAGTAGACTGTGGGGCCACCTCGGGGAAACTTGAGGGCTAGTTTTATTCGTAGGATGTCTCATCCGATGTGCCCTGAGAATGAGATTTGTGCAGCCCCTATAGGGATTTGTCGGCACATTCAGACGGCTTTGCTGGTCTTGTTTTCTCATTGTCAAAATGTCTTGTAACCGGGATTCCGAGTCTGATCGGGTTGTTCCGGGAGAAGGAATATCCGTCGTTGATCGTGAGAGCTTGTGATGGGCTAAGTTGGGACACCCCTGCAGGGTATAAACTTTCGAGAGTCGTGCCTGCGGTTATGTGGCAGATGGGAATTTGTTAATATCCGGTTATTGAGAACTTGACACTTGACTTAATTAAAATGTATCAACCGTGTGTGTAGCCATGATGGTCTTTTTTCAGCGGAGTTCGGGAAGTGAACACGGTTTGTGTTATGTTTGAACGTAAGTAGTTTCAGGATCACTTCTTGATCACTTCTATCTTCACGACAATTGCATAGCTTCTCATCTTACTCTTATTTGCGTATGTTGTCCACCATATTTGCTTAGTGCTTGCTGCAACTCCACCTCACTACCTTATCCTACCCATAAGCTTAAATAGTCTTGATCTCGCGGGTGTGAGATTGATGTGTCCTCGTGACTCACGGATACTTCCAAACAGTTGCAGGTGTCGATGATACCAGTGCAGGTGATGCTACCGAACTCAAGTGGGAGTTCGACGAGGACCTTGGTCATTACTATGTTTTGTTTCCTGATGATTAGTAGTGGAGCCCAGTTGGGACGATCGGGGATCTAGCATTTGGGGTTTATCTTCCTTTTATTTGGATTTGACCATAGTCGGTCTATGAGTGTATTTGGATGATGTATGAATTATTTATGTATTGTGTGATGTGGCGAGTGTAAGCCAACTCTCTTTATCCTTTTCTTATTCAGTACATGGGATTGTGTGAAGATTACCCCTCTTGCGACAAAACCACCATGTGGTTATGCCTCTAAGCCGTGCCTCGACACGTGGGAGATATAGCCGCATTATGGGTGTCACAAGTTGGTAATCAGAGCCATCCCCGACTTAGGAGCCCCCTGCTTGATTGAATCGCTGACGTTGTTGAGTCTAGAACAAAATGTTTTGAGTCTTAGGATTATATATATCGGAGAGTAGGATGCTTTTACTCCTCAGTCCCTTTGTCGCTCTGGTGAGGCCTCCTAACGTAGAAGTTTTGACTTTCCTCTCCTCAAATTTCACAAAAACAATTTAGGATCACGCGGGTATCTTGGGATCGTTTCGATATTCTTGTGACGAGAACATTGTTCTTGGTGCCTCCTGACATTTAGGGGTTGTGGCAGTGTCCCAAGGAGTTGAGCTCTGAGGTGTTGTCGTCACAATTTTATCGTTGCAGTTCTAGAATACCTGAGTTTGCCGACATCGAAAATCTCTTTTATGCAGTTGTTGGTGAGATAACCTCGACGCCACCCAGTACTGGGGCGGGAGTTCGGGAGTATTGACATAACTCGTATAACGGATGCTTTTCGAAGGTTGAGGTACATGATTTCTGAAGGTTACTTGGTTATGTGTTGACGGATGGATACAGCTGGATATAGGGATGATACGTCCATTCTGCATCATGCTTTTATATCGATAGTTATTGCATTATGGGCTGTTATTACACATTATGTCACAATACTTATGCCTATTCTCTCTTAATTTACAAGGTTTACATGAAGAGGGAGAATGCCGGCAGCTGGAATTCTGGGCTGGAAAAGGAGCAAATATTAGAGACCTATTCTGCACAGCTCCAAAAGTCCTGAAACTTCATGGAAGTCATTTTTGGAATTAATAAAAAATATTGGAGAAAGAATCCACCAGAGGGGGCCCACACCCTGGCCACGAGGGTGGGGTGCGCGCCCCTGCCTCGTGGGCCCCCTGGTGGCCCTTAGATGCCCATCTTCTGCTATATGAGGTCTTTCGTTTGAGAAAAAATCATAAGCTAGCTCACGGGATGAAACTCCACCGCCACGAGGCGGAACCTTGGCGGAACCAATCTAGGGCTCCGGCAGAGCTATTTTGTCGGGTAAACTTCCCTCCGGGAGGGGGAAATCATCACCATCATCATCACCAACGATCCTCTCATCGGGAGGGGGTCAATCTCCATCAACATATTCACCAACACCATCTCATCTCAAACCCTAGTTCATCTATTGTATCCAATCTTTGTATCCGAACCTCAGATTGGTACCTGTGGGTTGCTAGTAGTGTTGATTACTCTTTGTAGTTGATGCTAGTTGGTTTACTTGGTGGAAGATCATAAGTTCAGATCCATTATGCATATTAATACCCCTCTGATTATGAACATGAATATGCTTTATGAGTAGTTACGTTTGTTCCTGAGGACATGGGAGAAGTCTTGCTATAAGTAGTCATGTGAATTTGGTATTCATTCAATATTTTGATGAGATTATGTTGTTATCCCTCTAGTGGTGTCATGTGAACGTCGACTACATGACAGTTCACCATTGTTTGGTCCTAGAGGGAGGCATTGGGAAGTAATAAGTAGATGATGGGTTGCTAGAGTGACAGAAGCTTAAACCCTACTTTATGCGTTGCTTCGTAAGGGGCCGATTTGGATCCATATGTTTCATGCTATGGTTAGCTTTACCTTAATACTTCTATTGTAGTTGCAGATGCTTGCAATAGGATTAATCATAAGTGGGATGCTTGTCCAAGTAAGGGCAGTACCCAAGCACCGGTCCACCCACATATCAAATTATCAAAGTACCGAACGCGAATCATATGAACGTGATGAAAACTAGCTTGACGATAATTTCCATGTGTCCTCGGGAGCGCTTTACTTTATATAAGAAGTTTGTCCAGGATTGTCCTTTGCTACAAAAAGGATTGGTCCATATTGCTACACCTTATTTACTTTTACTATTTGTTACCCGTTACCAATTACCTTATCACAAAACTATCTGTCACCGATAATTTCAGTGCTTGCACAGAATACCTTGCTGAAAACCGCTTATCATTTCCTTCTGCTCCTCGTTGGGTTCGACACTCTTACTTATCGAAAAGGCTATGATAGTTCCCCTACACTTTTGGGTCATCAAGAATCTTTTCTGGCACCATTGCCGGGGAGTGAAGTGCCTTTGGTAGGTGGAATTTGGTAAGGAAAAAATTATATAGTGTGCTGAAATTTACTGTCACTTGTTACTATGGAACATAATCCTTTGAGGGGCTTGTTCGGGGTATCTTCACCCCGACTAGTAGAGCAAAGAGTTGCTCCTCAACCTACTGAACCTACTGAAAATGTTTACTTTCAAATTCCTTCGGGTATGATAGAGAAAGTGCTAGCTAATCCTTTTACAGGAGATGGAACATTACATCCCGATTTGCACCTAATCTATGTGGATGAAGTTTGTGGATTATTTAAGCTTGTAGGTATGCCCGAGGATGTTATCAAGAAGAAGGTCTTCCCTTCATCTTTGAAGGGAGATGCATTGAGATGGTTGAGGCTATGTAATGATATTGGATCATGGAACTACCAAAGACTGAAATTAGAATTTCATCAGAAGTTTTATCCTATGCATCTTGTTCATCGTGATCGTAATTATATATATATATTTTGGCCTCGTGAAGGATAAAGCATCGCTCAAGCATGGGGGAGGCTTAAGTCAATGTTATATTCATGCCCCAATCATGAGCTCTCAAAAGAAATGATTATTCAAAAAATTTCTGCTCGGCTTTCTCTCAGTAATCGCTCCATGCTCGATACTTTTTGTACTTGATCTTTTGTGATGAAGACTATTGAATTCAAATGGGATTTATTGGAAAGAATTAAACGCAACTCTGAAGATTGGGACCTCGACGAAGGTAAGGAGTCAGGTATAACACCTAAGTTTGATTGTGTTAAATCTTTTATGGATACCGATGCTTTCCGTGAATTTAGCACTAAATATGGACTTGACTCTGAGATAGTAGCTTCTTTCTGTGAATCCTTTGCTACTCATGTTGATCTCCCTAAGGAGAAGTGGTTTAAATATAGTCCTCCCGTTCAAGTAAAAGTAGTTGCACCTATTAAATTTGAATAAAAGACTATCACTTATAATGATCCTATTGTTCCGGCTGCTTATATTGAGAAGCCACCTTTCCCTGTTAGAATAAAGGATCATGCTAAAGCTTCAACTGCAGTCAACAAAAGTAATATTAAGACACCTAAACCCCCTGAGCAAATTAAAGTTGAACCTAAAATTGTTATGGTTAAAGATCTCTTAGCCGATAATATTGATGGACATGTTATTTACTTCTGCAATGAAGCTGCTAGAATTGCTAGACCTGATGCTAAAAATAAACATAGAACTGTTGTAGGCATGCCTGTTATTTCCATTAAAATAGGAGATCATTGCTATCATGGCTTATGTGATATGGGTTCTAGTGCAAGTGCAATACCTCATTCCTTATACCAAGAAATTATGCATGATATTGCACCTGCTGAGATAGAAGAGATTGATGTTACAATTAAGCTTGCCAATAGAGATACTATTTCACCAGTTGGGATTGTTAGAGATGTTGAAGTCTTGTGTGGGAAAGTTAAATATCCTGCTGATTTTCTTGTTCTTGGTTCTCCACAAGATAGCTTTTGTCCCATTATATTTGGTAGACGCTTCTTAAATACTGTTAATGCTAAGATAGACTGCAATAAGGATATTGTTTCTGTTGGTTTAGGGGATATGTCTCATGAGTTTAATTTTTCCAAATTTAGTAGACAACCCCGTGATGAGGAATTTCCTAGTAAAGATGAAATTATTGGTCTTGCTTCTATCGTCGTGCCTCCTATTGATCCTTTAGAACAATATTTGCTAGACCATGAAAATGATATGTATATGAATGAAAGAAGGGAAATAGATGAAGTATTCTTTAAACAGGGACCTATTCTGAAACACAACTTGCCTGTTGAAATCCTAGGGGATCCTCCTCCACCCAAGGGTGATCCCGTGTTTGAGCTTAAACCATTGCCTGATACTCTTAAATATGCTTATCTTGATGAAAAGAAGATATATCCTGTTATTATTAGTGCTAACCTTTCAGAGCACGAAGACGGGAGATTATTGAGAACTCTAAAGAAGCACCATGCTGCTATTGGATATACTCTTTATGATCTTAAGGGCATTAGTCCGACT
This sequence comes from Triticum urartu, assembly GCF_003073215.2. Taxonomy (NCBI): domain Eukaryota; kingdom Viridiplantae; phylum Streptophyta; class Magnoliopsida; order Poales; family Poaceae; genus Triticum; species Triticum urartu. Next base: position 179,353,157 of record NC_053026.1, on the reverse strand, counting down.
CTATGTCAACACGTGTGCCCTTCGGACTATTGGATATACTCTTTATGATCTTAAGGGCATTAGTCCGACTCTATGTCAACACGTGTGCCCTGCCTCGTGGGAACCTCGTGTGCTCTTCGGACTCCGTTTTCTTGCACGATACGTATTTTAGTCGGTAAAAATTCATTATATAATCTCCCGAAGGTTTTGACCTCCGTATCACGCAAATATCTCTTGTCTTTGTTTCGAGTTGTTTCTGCCGCAGATTAGAGCAAGATGTCTTCTCAAGAGTCAGTCGGGGAGAGTCTAATGTCTCATCCAACACCAGGTCCAGGGGCAAACAGCGATGCCTATCACTTTGGGCCCTCAACGGATAGATGCCATGGAGGAGGATCAAGAAGTTACTTCTCGTTTCCGGGCAGGATTCACGATGGGGGAACTACAGAGCTCAGCTATTCCAAACTCGGTCATCCCTTCCAATGTTAGATTTCTTTCTTATGAAAATATGAAAAAGAGTGTTACTTGTTCTCCCGCAGCTATGCAACATCCTTGGGTGAAAGGAGCTTTAGCCGTCACTGGTAAGCTCCATAAGGAAATAATGAACCTCAAGCAGCAAGTCAATAAGCTCGAGGAAGAGAATCGTATCCTGAGGGGCATCATCGCCAAGAATATCACATCACCACCCCTGAAGGAGACATAATCACACGGGTATGGGCACTCCCCTTGGCAACCGCCAAGCTTGGGGGAGTGCCCCGGTATCGTATCGCCATCACTTTTATCTTTACTGTTTTTCTTAGTTCGATCCTGTAACATCCCAAATTTTTAATTTGGAATGTTATACATTAGATCATCACTGCATATCATATTTTATTGCTTTTGGCCTGATCCAGAAATTCTACGCAACTCAAGGACCCACGGAGAGAGTTGGGGATTTCATTATTTTCATATTTGAGTTTTCTGAAATTTTGAAAATAGGATCATTTGATTTTATTTATTTTATCTTCAATTATTTCTATTATAAAAATATGAGAGAGGGAATAAAATGACTTTCCCAAAATAAAGTGATGCGGTGCATCCCACGATCATCCCCATGTACACTTCGACTACTCCCCAAGCCCCAAAAGGACATACGATAAGACCTCGACCATATGCCATGGGACACAAGGTGAACTCACTCCTCTTCGAACCGTATCTTCCCACATACAAGACATGGTTACTACCTCATGCATGGACCTTGTGTATACTCAGGCTCATACGGGATGACCATGGAGATTCAAAGGACCAAGGCCAGGCATGGAAGAGAAGATGGAAGAAACGAGAAGAAGATGGAGCTGCTGCTGGCGTCAGCCCGGACGTCCGGACCTCCCTCCGGATCATCCGGACTCAGCCGGATCATCCGGATGCCCTCCCGGATCATTCGGGAAATCCCGCAGCCACGACACTCGAAGCTTGCAGAATCCTCCCAGCGAAGCCGGATCATCTGGACGAGGACCCGGATCATCCGGACGATGCCCGGATCATCCGGACCCCCATCCCGATCATCCGGCTTTTGCCTGCGCGCATGACTTGGGCCGAGGCCCGTGTACCCCTTCGCCCCTCACTTACCCCTTCGTGGCTTAGCACTCTATATAGACCCCCTCCTCCTCCATTTGAAGGTTAGCGTTGTGATAGCTCATTTGAGAGATAGAGCTACGCTCATCCATATCGGATCTACTCCACGAGAGAGACCGCGACCTCTATGGAGAAGATCCCTTCGGATTCAAGCCCCCTTTCTAAGGGAAGACCCCCCCTGTGGATTCAAGACCTCCTCACGGAGAAGACCGGTTACCTCTTGTATCGTTTGTTGTTGACTTTGGATCTTGTATCTTCCTTTGGATCATATTTGTTGGTTTCTCATGTTCCTCTCGTGTCTTTCCCCTCGTTTCCATCCTCGTGTTCTTCGTGTTCATCGCGGGATCCGCTCCTTTCATGAAAGATCGGGCGATTAGGGTTCTACCCTACATCATAAAGAAATATCGAAGATTTGATAAAGAAATCAAAAAATATTTTTATTTCGGAGTTTTTGGCTAGTTCATTCGAATTTAGGAAAAATTGCACGTTTCTCAAAAGTGCATTTAGGGCCAAGAAAATGTTCATCTCGTTCTAAATATTTTATTTAGGCGGTGAAAATTTATTTTGGCATTTTTAGAATTTTATTTTATTTTCTAGAATTTTTCTTAGTTTCGGCGGAATTGTTTTTTTTCTAAAAAGTACCGCGCGCCCGACTGGGCCGAAGGCCCAGCCGAGCCATGCGAGGCCCGCGCCGCCGCCGCCTTCCCCCGCGGGAGACCGACCAACCGCCGCCGCCGAGTCCGGCCGAGGCACGCCTCCCGAGGCCGACCCCGACCCGACGCCCCCTTCCCCAAGCCGGACGCCCCCCCTCTTAAATACCGCCACCGCCGTCGCCTCACCCCGCCACCTCGACCAGCCCCGCCTCCCGCAGCAGCCCGCCGCCACCATGTGCCGCCGCCGCCGCTTGCCGCGCCCGCCGACGCCCACGCCGCCCGCTGCCGACGCCGCCCCACCCCGCCGGAGCCCCGAGCCGCCGGATTTCCGACGAGGTAGCCGCGCCGTCCGCCGCCGGTTTTCCGAAGAAAACCGATCCGGTTTTTTTGAAAACCCTAGGTTTTTTTATTAGATCGTTTTTATCAGTTCACTAATTTAGCGAGCGTTCGCTCGTCCGTTCGTTTTTACGGACGCGTTCACCTTTTAGTTTCACATAATGAATGTTCGTTCGTTAATCTGTTCGTCAATTTTTTTTCTTTTTCTCGGATTTTCCACGAGTATTTCTGATTGCGATTTCTGATCCGATTTTCGTTTTAGTTTAACTTTTCGCTCGTTTATCAGAATCAGACGATTCAAGCGCCTAGAGTTTCGTCTCGAAACCCTCTTTCCGTTTAACCAACTCAAACAAATTTTTGCTTCTGTAAAATTTGACTTAGGTCCAGATTAGTAATCGAAGCTTGTTTCTTTCGCCGTTTGACTTTCGTTGTTTCGTTTGATTTGCTTCTTTTTGCAAACGGAGTTCTTAAGTTGAACTTTCTGGCTAGATCTCTTATTTGAGTTTTACCTGTGCATTAGATGAGTACTTATTGTATGCTTATTTGTTTGTTTGCTTGTGTTAGAGTATCGGGAGTGCGCCGCTTGCTACTTCGAATCTCTAGGTTTCACGGATCATCAGCAAGGCAAGTAACACTTTGATTGTGACGCCCCGAGACCGATGCGCCAGGTGTCTTCCAGTTATTCGCCATCGTTGCCATGTCATTCGCTTGCGTGTTGCATTTTATCATGTCATCATGTGCATTGCATCATCATGTTTTCAAAACCCGCATCCGTCCCGGCCTGCCCGTTCTTTCCATTGTCCGTTCTGAGCCAGACACACTTGCATGCGCCCGCGGCACGTCCGAAATATTATTTTATAAGTGGCCGGAAAATGCTCCCGAAATGGGTTGAAAGTTGGCATGTGGTGTTGTTATAGTGTAGATAGGCCGCCTGCCATGTTTCGTCGCATTCGGAGTCCGTTTGATGCCCCAACGGATAACTATATCAGCAATATAGCCGGTCTAACGTCGGACGTTTTCGGTCTCCGGAAACAGTCGTCGGGTCCCTCTCTTCTCTTCTCTCAGCTCGAGACCGTCTACACAGCTCACTACCTACCGCCAGGTACAACCTAACCTCTCTCGTCAGCCTGTGGCCCTCCTCGCGCGCGCGTCCGATAGTTGTCCCGAACCCGACTCGGACTGTCGCTACCGTTGTGTCCGAATCATCCCCAAACATCTACAAAATGTCTCTGTTTCCTTAATTGGGCTCCCTAACCTATTTATCCAGGACCGTACGATTTTGATCGGAGGGACAAGATAGCCCCTAACCTAACCAACTTTCTATATATAGATCAACCACTAGACTATTTTGCCAAACCCTAAATTCTAGGACTTTTGTCCCTGTCGCCGCCGCCACCCGGTCTCAATCCCCCTCGGGATCCACCCATCCCCAACCATCGCTCGCCACCTATCGCCTCCAGATCGCCTCGCCCTCCACCTTACTCGATCCATGCGCCTCTACTCTGTCATCACCGGCCTCCCCCGCGCCGGAGTCGCGCCACCGTTGGCCACCTGCTGCATCCCTAGGCCATCCTCCTATCTCCTCCTTCCCCTTCCATTCCCTCCTTCCTCCTTCCATGTTGAAACTCCCTCCACCTCTCTGTTTTCTCTCACAGGGAGAACACGATGCGCCGGCCTCCATGGATTTCGCACCTGAGTCCCCGACCACGCCTCGTTCCTGGATGCAGGAGCACGAGCTCCCTCCTCCTTGTTCCACGCATCGCCCGCCGAGCCGCCGAGCTGCCCGAGTACCTCCTCCAGTTTGTCGCCCCAGTCGCCGCCTCGCCAAGCTCCGTCGCCATGAACGAGTCGTCACCCCGCCATGTCCCTTGTCGGAGTGGACTCATCACCAAGTCCCGCAGCCGCTGATGCCATCGCGTCTTCTTCCCCTACGCTGCTTGTGCGAGAGCCATGCCTCGCGCTCAAGCCCGTACTGCACCTCTGCTCGGGAACGAGCTTGGCGCCGCCCACTGCATCGCTCGTTGCCCGCAGCCGTCGGATCAGATCCATCTCGAGGGATCCACCGCGGCCCGCCGTTCCCTCTGCTGCTCCCCTACTTCGCGCCGCTGCAAGTCCCATGTCGCCGCCTGCTACCTCCTTCAGCGCGCCGCCACGAGCCACTTCTTCTATGAGGACGGTGCCAACGCCAAGTCTCTGCTCGATCCCCTGCCGCGTTGACCGCTAAGTCCCAACCCCTCGCTTCGCCTCTGGATTGACCGAGCCGCTGTCCTGCTTTCGGCCCAGCCAGAGCCACCAAGGCCGGCCTACCTCTCCTCCAGCTGGGCCAAGGCCCGATGTGAGCGGTCCCAGCGCCTCCTTTTTCTGTTTTGTTGGACCTCTGCTTAGTTTCGGCCCATGTAATGTTTTTCCCTGCTGCTATGATTTTTCCATTTAACCAGAGACTGCCTGTTTTACAAAAAAACCCTTGCACTTCATGCATTTAATAACTCACCAACCATGCATCAAATGTAAAAACTTCATATATGAAACTTGCTTAGAATTTTGAGTAGATTAATAATTTCCAACTTCCATCCATGTTTGAAATGTTTAAAATGATGTTTGTTTAAATTTGCCCCTATGCCATGTTAAAATGATTTAATTCATAACTAATTAACCGTAGCTCGGATTTAAATAATCTTTATATGTAAATGGGGTAGAAAAATGCCTAGTTTAACATGGTGGCATCACTTTGCATGTTTAAAAACCCTAAATTTGTGTTTAGGGAAGAACAGTACCCAAACCTAAAAATATGGACATGAGGAGTTTCCGGGATTGTTGTTTGTTATTTCCGGCCTCTAGGTAGCTAGTTTCCTTATGCTTCACCTCTTGCCATGCTAACCAACATTTAATATTGTTGAGTACATAAATGAGATCAAACTAAATAACTTGTTGTGGTGTTTCATCAATATGCAACTCGTTGCATATTGATCTCCACTTAATTTGTAGAATTTCTTGTGCACTTTGCCATGCCATGCCTCATTAATCCGGACATGCATCATATTTGGTTGTGCATCATGTCTTGCTTATGTGGTGGTTGTTTTCTATGTTGTTTGCTACTTTCCAGTGTTGCTTCTTCGGGTTAGTTCGGTTAACGTCGCGTTTGTGAGGATCTGTTCGACTACGTCTGGTTGTCTTCTTCATGGACTCGTTCTTCTTCCTTGTGGGATCTCAGGCAAGATGACCATACCCTCGAAATCACTTCTATCTTTGCTTGCTAGTTGCTCGCTCTATTGCTATGCATATGCCGCGATACCTACCACTTGCTTTATCATGCCTCCCATATTGCCATGTCAAGCCTCTAATCCACCTTGTCCTAGCAAACCATTGTTTGGCTATGTTACCGCTTTGCTCAGCCCCTCTTATAGCGTTGTTAGTTGCAGGTGAAGATTGGAGTTTGTTCCGTGTTGGAACATGATTATTGTTGGGATATCACAATATATCTTATTTACTAATGCATCTATATACTTGGTAAAGGGTGGAAGGCTTGGCCTTATGCCTGGTGTTTTGTTCCACTCTTGCCGCCCTAGTTTCCGTCATACCGGTGTTATATTCCTTGATTTTGCGTTCCTTACGCGGTTGGGTTATAATGGGAACCCCTTGACAGTTCGCCTTGAATAAAACACCTCCAACAAGGCCCAACATTGGTTTTACCATTTGCCACCTAGCCTTTTTTTCCCTTGGGCCGGCCAGCCCGAGGGTCATCTTTATTTTAACCCCCCCGGGCTAGTGCTCCTCTGAGTGTTGGTCCGAACTGAGCTTCCTGCGGGGCCACCTCGGGGAAACTTGAGGGTTGGTTTTACTCGTAGCTAGTCTCATCTGAGTTTGCCCTGAGAACGAGATATGTGCAGCTCCTATCGGAATTTGTCGGCACATTCGGGTGGCTTTGCTGGACTTGTTTTACCATTGTCGAGATGCCTTGTAACCGGGATTCCGAGTCTGATCGTGTTGTCTTGGGAGAAGGAATATCCTTCGTTGACCGTGAGAGCTTGTGATGGGCTAAGTTGGGACACCCCTGCAGGGATTTGATCTTTCGAAAGCCGTGCCTGCGGTTATGGGCAGATGGGAATTTGTTAATGTCCAGTTGTAGAAAACCTGAAACTTAACTTAATTAAAATGAATCAACAGAGTGTGTGGCCGTGATGGTCTCTTTTCGGCGGAGTCCGGGAAGGGAACACGGTCTCGTGTTATGCTTGAACGTAGGCTGTTCTAGGATCATTTCTTGATCATAGTTGATCAACCGTGCCTTTGCCTTCTCTTCTCGCTCTCATTTGCGTATGTTAGCCACCATATATGCTAGTCGCTTGTTGCAGCTCCACCTCATACCTTTTACCTACCTATAAGCTTAAACAGTATTGATGGCGACGGTGTGAGATTGCTGAGTCCCCGTGACTCACGGTTTACTTCCAAAACCAGATGCAGGGACCGATGATACCGCTCTAGGTGATTCGACTAAGCTCAAGTGGGAGTTCAATGAGGACTCAGGACGATACTACGTTTCCTTTCCAGACGATCAGTAGTGGTGCCCAGTCGGGGCGATCGGGGACATTGTTGCATGTAGGGTTTATCTTCATTTTGGTTCCGTAGTCGGACCTTGAGTGTAACTGGATGAATGTAATGATATTTATGCTATTTGTGTGACGTGGTGAGTGTAAGCCAACTATGTATCTTTTCCCTTATTTATTACATGGGTTGTTGTGAAGATTACCTCACTTGCGACATTGCTTTCAATGCGGTTATGCCTCTAAGTCGTGCTTCGACACGTGGGAAATATAGCCGCATCGAGGGCATTACAAGTTGGTAATCAGAGCCTTCCCCGACCTTAGGAGCCCCCTACTTGATCGAATCGCTGATAATGTTGAGTCTAGAAAAATGTTTTGAGTCATTTAGGATTATATATATCGGAGAGTAGGATTCTTTTTACTCCTCAGTCCCTTCGTCGCTCTGGTGAGGCATCCTGACGTAGAGTTTTGACTCTTCTCTTCTCAAACTTCACTAAAAAATTAGGATCACGCGGGTATCTTGGAATCGTTCCGATGGTTTTGTGACGAGAACATTGTTCTTGGTGCTTCCTGACATTTAGGGGCTGTGGCAGTGTCCCGGGGAGTTGAGCTCCGAGGTGTCAATTTTATCGTTGCAATTCTGGAATACCTGAGTTTCGCCGACATCGAAAATCTCTTTTATGCAGTTGTTGGTGAGATAACCTCGACGCCACCCAGTACTGGGGCGGGAGTTCGGGACTATCGCCATAACTCGTATAATGGATGCTTTTCGAAGGTTGAGGTAAATGATTTCTGACTGTTTCTTGGTTATGTGTTGAAGGATGGATACAGCTGGATGTAGGATTTGCTAGCTTTGGGTGAGATATTATGCTTCCCTTGCATCCCCAACACCTGATTGCATAACCAGAAAGTTTCGGGAGTTTATAAGTGGGAATTCAAGTAGCTCCTAGGATATCTTTCCGACAGATGTATGATATGAAATTGGGGTTCGACGTCTAGTGGTCCGCCTATCCACGGTTGGTTTTACAGTAGTCTCATTGTGTCTTAAAGAGTCCTTGGCTATGCTGACTCGGGGACGCTTTGTATGTCATGTGCACTGCCTTGTACATGATGGTGCTGTACGATCAAGCTCGTGTAGGCCCCACCACAAAAACTTCGGACGAAATCTCTATCATATGTTTGTTCCAGCTTATTCTGCAAGCCAATCCTTTGTTTTGTTTTTTTTTCAGTTGTGGTATTCGAGTTGCTTCGAAGTCAAGTGTTGATTCCATACCTTTCCTAAATGGTGTTCTCATATTCCTATGTGAATACTAATCCTTCTCGTGTATCGAGATTGTCTTGTTAATACTTTTTCAACCGGTGTCTTTCTCTTCAAGTGGATCCGTTCATTTTCAACATCCGCAAGATCAACTCAAGTCCTCTCAACGTTGTTTGTTTCATCTGTCCCAAGTTGTCTTTGTTTTTCCCGCCCTCCCACCCTTTTTCTTCAAGGGCTAAGATTTCTTAATCAAGTATCCAGCTTATTGATGTGAAGTCTCTCCATTCTTTTTCGTTAATGTTCTTATCCGGTGATTCTTAGGAAGATTCTAACGGAGACTCAAGTTCATCATTCTTTGTTCTTTTCCTTCTCTGATGGATTCAATTCGAGTTGTCACTGTTGATCATATTCTTTTCTTTGTTTCAAATGTTTTTCACATGCCGGTGCACCTCATAATCATCCACTTCTCGCCATTCATTTGTTCTGGAGTACTGAAGATATCTCGAAGATTCGCGTTTCCAGTCTGCATTCGTTCAACCTATTCCGAGGTTGTTATCTCATTCTAGCCATTTAATTCAACCAGGGAAATCTCTCTTTTAAATCATTCCAAAGGTGTTTCTTTTGAGTGGGCCCTAACCCACATGTCTTTTCCCAGGATCTTACCCGACTCTTCTAATTTTACCGAAGCTATTCTCAAATCTTTGAAAGTTTGATGTAAGAATGAGTTATGATCAGTCAAATGTATTTCTCCAAGATCTGACAAATTCTTTTCACCGTTGGTTCAACCTTTAAATTCATCATCCCGGAGTATCTCAACTAGTCATGGTTGTGTTGCTCATCGTCATTCTCAACATTTGAAGACCGAAGAAGAGTTCCTCTTATATTCTTACCTGTTCTTCCAAAGATGCGAAGTTCAAGCTTGTTTCCATCCTCTCATAATTGTTTTCGATTGTGAGAATTCTTTTCACCCTTCCGGAGCAATTCAGGAGTCTTTTCAGTTTGATTCTCCGAAGGCCATCATTTCAGAATTATTATTTCTAGTTTTCAGCTCTCGTTTCTCCAAATCTTACCGGTGCTTCATTCAAGTGTTCTCTAATCAGCTCGTCATCTCTTTGTTATCATGTATCTAAATTCTCTCAAGCATCTTCGTTCATTTCCTAATTCTTCCCGGTGTTTCTTTATCTTTTCTTTGTCCAGTTTTCAATTCATACCAGTGATTCATCCCTTTACTTCATTTGTTTTCAATTCTTATGGTGGTTCTTCAAAGATTTTTCTTCCTTCGTTTGTCATATCAATTCATTCGTTCTTCACAAATCCTACCGGTGGTTCGTTGAAGACCTTCCCAAGTTGAGCAATATCTCTCTTCAATCTTGTTTCATCGAGAATAAGTAGTATGCCAAATCCATTGGTTGTCATCAATATAATTGGCGAAGGATAAGCATAATGTAATTCTTATTATTGTTTCATCGAGTGAATTTAATTCCTTATTCCGGAGGCTCATCAACTTATTGATTTCAATTGTTTCATATTTTCTTTTCCCGGAGTTTCAAGATCTCTCAGTTATCTCGTCACAAAGCTCCATTTAATCATTCCAAGGCTTCACCTTATATTCTCAACTTCTCTTCCTTTTGTCATCCTTTTGATTACCGAAGTTATTCATGGAGGCTCGACATGATGTTTCTTAAAGGATTTAATTCCTCCTCCAAGTTTTCATCGAGATTCTTTTAAGGAGCTCAAGCATTCTTCATCTTGAAATCCGTAGTGCAATTCTTTCTATCTCATCTTTTGAGATGGTATTATGTCATTCTTGATAATTTGAGTTCATGTTTCATGATTCACATGTTGTTAAGAATGAGGTATTCTAAAGCCATCAATTTCTTCATTGGAGTTATATTGGGTTATATTTCACCTAAAGCTTTTCCCTAAGGATTGTCGCTATTTATGGTGCTTATAAATGACCCAAATTCTTCATTTATCCTCCCGGTGAAATAAGCTTCTCATCTCCTTGTTGATATCAATCCAATCTATCGTTTCCGTTTAGTGGCAGAATTTCACCTCTTGATTTTGAGATGTTTTACATAAGCCCACAACAAGCTTACTCTTTTCGATGTTGGTTTTTCCAACAACTCCACCCAATTCTCTATGGAAGGATGTTTTCTAATTCATTCGAGGTAGAAGATGTTGTTTTTCTTCTCCGTTACTTTCAATCCGTTCTATCCTTTGTTCCGGAGGCATGGTGATGTTGCTCTCTTCACTCATAATGTCGTATTGTGAAGATCATGTTCTTACCTTTTGCTTATCCATTCAACCGGAGTGTCGTGTTTTCATTCGAGCTCTCTCATCTTATCAAGTTTTACCTCCATTCTCAACCGGAGTGTTGTCTAAAATCTTTCTTACCCATTGTGCCATTCTTTCAATAGTTCTGGAGGCAATGTGTTGTTGATTTCATCAAGTATCCTCATCTTGTCAAGATCATGTTCGATTCTTTCCATTTACAGTCGGAGTGTTGTCCAAATTATATCATTCTTTTCCTTCTCTATCTTGTTTTAACCGGAGTGTTTTTGACTTTGTTCATCTTCGTTGTATTCTTTCTTTCAATTTGTTCAACCTCGCAAGGTTCTTTGGTTTCACTTATTTGTCAAAGAAGCAACTTGGTTTTACCTCTTATCTTCCTCTTCTGCTTCTCTCCAGTGCCATCCTAGATCTCGGGACGAGATCCTCTCGTAGTGGTGGAGTGTTGTGACACCCCGAGACTGATGCGCCAGGTGTCTTCCTGTTATTCGCCGTCGTTGCCATGTCATTCGCTTGCGTGTTGCATTTTATCATCTCATCATGTGCATTGTATCATCATGTTTTCAAAACCTGCATCCGTCCCGGCCTGCTCTTTCTTTCCGTTGTCCGTTCTGAGCCAGACACACTTGCACGCGCCTGCGGCACGTCCGAAATATTATTTTATAAGTGGCCGGAAAGTGCTCTCGGAATGGGTTGAAAGTTGGCATGTGGTGTTGTTATAGTGTAGATAGGTCGCCTGCCAAGTTTCGTCACATTCGGAGTCCGTTTGATGCCCCAACGGATAACTATATCGGCAATATAGCCGGTCTAATGTCGGACGTTTTCGGTCTCCGGAAACAGTCGCCGGGTCCCTCTCTTCTCTTCTCTCAGCTTGAGACCGTCTACACACCCCATTACCTACCACCAGGTCCAACCTAACCTCTCTCATCAGCCCGCGGCCCTCCTCGCGCGCGTGTCCGATAGTTGTCCCGAACCCGACTCGGACTGCCGCTACCGTTGTGTCCGGATCATCCCCAAACATCTACAAAATGTCTCCGTTTCCTTAATTGGGCTCCCTAACCTATTTATCCAGGACCGTACGATTTTGATCGGAGGGACGAGATAGCCCCTAACCTAACCAACTTGCTATATATAGATCAACCACTAGACTATTTTGCCAAACCCTAAATTCTAGGACTTTTGTCCCTGTCGCCGCCGCCACCCGGTCTCAATCCCCCTCAGGATCCACCCATCCCCAACCATCGCTCACCACCTATCGCCTCCAGATCCCCTCTCCCTCCACCTTGCTCGATCCGTGCACCTCTACTCTGCCATCACCGGCCTCCCCTGCGCCGGAGTCGCGCCACCGTTGGCCACCTGCTGCATCGCTAGGCCATCCTCCTATCTCCTCCTTCCCCTTCCGTTCCCTCCTTCCTCCTTCCATGCCGTAACTCCCTCCACCTCTCTGTTTTCTCTCATGGGGAGAACATGATGCGCCGGCCTCCATGGATTTCGCACCGGAGTCCCTGACCGTGCCTCGTTCCTGGATGCAGGAGCACGAGCTCCCTCCTCCTCATTGCACGCATCGCCCGCCGAGCCGCCTAGCCGCCCGAGTACCTCCTCTAGTTCGTCGCCCCGGTCGCCGCCTTGCCAAGCTCCGTCACCACGAACGAGTCGTCGCCCCGCCATGTCCCTTGCCGGATTGAACTCGTCACCAAGTCCCGCAGCCACTGATGCCATCGCGTCTTCTTCCCCTGCGCTGCTCGTGCAAGAGCCATGTCCAGCGCTCAAGCCCGCACCGCACCTCTGCTCGGAAACGAGCTCGGCGCCGCCCACTGCATCGCCCGTTGCCCGCAGCTGCCGGATCAGATCCATCCCGAGGGATCCACCACGGCCCGCCGTTCCTCTGCTGCTCCCCTGCTTTCGCGCCACTGTAAGTCCTAGGTCGCCGCCTGCTGCCTCCTTCAGTGCGCCGCCACGAGCCACTTCTTCTGTGAGGACAGTGCCAACGCCAAGTCTCTGCTCGATCACCTGCCGCATTGACCGCTAAGTCCCAGCCCCTCGCTTCGCCTCTGGATCGACCGAGCCGCTGTCCTGCTTTCGGCCCAGCCAGAGCAACCAAGGCCGGCCTACCTCTCCTCCAGTTGGGCCAAGGACCGATGTGAGCAGTCCCAGCGCCTCCTTTTTTCTGTTCTGTTGGACCTCTGCTCAGTTTCGGCCCATGTAATGTTTTTTTCCCTGCTGCTATGATTTTGCCATTTAACCAGAGACTGCCTATTTTACAGAAAACCCCTTGCACTTCATGCATTTAATAACTCACCAACCATGCATCAAATGTAAAAACAGAAAACCCCTTGCACTTCATGCATTTAATAATTCTGAGGAGGCGGAGGTGGAGTCTGAGGAGGAGTCCGATTCTGGCGTTGCGAGTCTGGCTACAGCATACATTGCCAAGTCCATCTTCAACACTGAAGACAATGACTTCATCACCGACACCGATGCAAATGACAAGGACTACTCCGCTCCCACCTACTGCTTCATGGCACGCGGTGCCGAGGTAAACACATGCACTACTCACTATCAAACATCCAGTGAAGATGACTCTGATTGTGGTTCCAAACCCAGCTACAAAACACTTGCTAAAATTGCAACTGAACAGCAGAAAGCTATGGAACATATTCAAAAACTATTAGACAAATTGATGACCTATTAGACGCTGAAATGACTCGATCTCAATCCTTAATTGAAGACATAAAAAATCTTCATGTTAAGTATGAGGAACTTGAAAGTCGTCATGAAACGCTCTCAACAACTCATGAAAAGCTTTCCTATGATTATCTTCAAAGGAAGCAAGATCTTGAGAAATTAAGAGCGGCTCATGAAGATCTTCAAAAGGAAAACGAGTCACTTCGCGCCAAGCAAATCAGTTCCGCTCAGGAAGGATTTGAACCACCATGTCTTAAATGCATTGAGCGTGACAACGCTACTTCTGTTGCTGGATGTTCTACTGCTGCTACTATTGCAATATCTTCAACTGTTGATGTGGTAACTGACCCCTCTGCTGAGGATACCATTGCTATTGCTGATGAAAATGCTAGGTTGAAGACATTGCTTGAAACAGGGATGTACAAAAGTCTCAAAGGGCATCAGACACTATGTGATGTCCTCAAAAGGCAGATCCTGAACCGAAAACCTAGAAAAGAGGGTCTTGGGTTCGAAAGGAAAATCAATGCTGATGGCTCTTACTAGAAACCTGAGCAGTACCCCAAAACCACATGGGTTGCTGCAAAGGAACCCTCAGTGGATCCATCCACCCTGTCAGGCTTCAATTGTGCTAATCCCATTGTTATTGATGAATCCTTTGATGCAAACTATAAAATGTTTAAGAATCAGAATGGTGAAGTGTTTTCCAGGTATATTGGTACTAACTGCAGGAATGAGCCACCTGTAAAGGAAGTCTGGGTGCCAAAAAGGTTGCTGCAGAATCTTCCTATGAATGTCATCATGACACCACAAGTGAAGAAGACAAACCCCAGACCACAGGCTTCACATGGTCCAAAGGCTTCATACAGACGAAGGACTCACCTGAGTCGCACTAATGCAAATATTTTACAGGGAAGCCATACTGAGGCCTATGAATATGAGCGTGTTTCATCAAAACGCCATGTTCATAAGACCAAGAACTATTCTGCTTATTCTTATGAGTACTATTGTCCACCTGCAAGACTTTTTGCTAGGGCTCCAAAGCCAAAGTTCTCAGATGCTGCACTTAGACTCATTGCTTCGAAGCCACCCTTAAAGATGTGGGTGGCTAAGAAAGCTTAACTCTCTTTTGTAGGGAAAGGTCTCTAGCCGACAATCAAATTCATCTGAAGCTATTGCTGGGGACCTTAAACATCTTGTAGGGCGCAAGATCAAATGCCCAAATGGTCTTATTATGTATTTTGTTCCTGAGTCGCTTGCTACTTGCCCTATCAGTCCTAACCTCGATCTAAGCTTTCATAATCCACTTGCTCGTCAAATGTTTATGCTTCACAATTCTCTTCGTGAAGCCTACCCCCCCCCCTAACTGCACTGTAGGGTACGACACCAGCTGCTTCAGAGTGGATTATTGATTGTGGGTGTACTAATCACATGACTGGCAAGCGAAGTCTTCTCATGGACTTAACCTTACGTCCATCTGACAAAAGTCACATCACATTTGCTGACATTGGTAAAAGCAAGGTATTGGGTCTAGGTAGAGTTGCAATCTCAAGGGATCAACACATGGATAAAGTCATGCTTGTTGAATCCCTTGGTTTCAACTTAATGTCTGTCTCAATGCTTTGCGATTTGAACATGATTGTGATGTTTGGAAAATATCGTTGCCTTATTTTAATGGAACCTGACAAGTCTCTAGTCTTTGAAGGGTATCGGAAAGATGATTTGTACGTGGTAGATTTCTCAGCAGGACCACAACTTGCCGTATGTCTTCTAGCAAAAGCTTCTGAATGCTGGCTCTGGCATCGTAGGCTAGGGCATGCTGGCATGAGGAACCTGCACACCCTTGCAAGGAAGAAGCATGTCATAGGCATCGAGGGCGTCAAGTTCAAGAAGGATCACTTATGTGGTGCCTGTGAAGCAGGAAAGATGACGAGGGCCAAGCATCCCTCGAAGACAATCATGACAACGACTCAACCCTTTGAACTGCTCCACATGGACCTTTTCGGTCCCACTCATTACTCAACTCTTACTACTACTGCTTGTCTCTATGGCTTTGTCATTGTTGATGATTATTCAAGATATACTTGGGTGCATATAATCCTCTACATGACTAAAGTGCAGGATGTCTTTAGACGCTTCACCAATCGAGCCATGAACAACTATGGCGTCAAGATCAAGCACATCAGAAGTGACAATGGCACTGAATTCAAGAACACATGCCTAGATACTTATCTTGATACTTTGGGCATCACACATGAATTCTCAGCTCCGTACACGCCGCAGCAGAATGGCGTCGTGGAACGCAAGAACAGAACACTTATTGAGATGGCCCGGACGATGCTTGATGAATACAAGACTCCAAGAAAGTTCTGGCCTGAAGCCATTGATACTGCATGCCATATCATCAACCGTGTTTATCTTCACAACCTTTTGAACAAGACATCCTATGAGCTCCTTACTGGCAAGAAGCCAAATGTCAGTTACTTCAGAGTATTTGGTGCCAGGTGCTGGATCAAGCATCCACATCACACTTCAAAATTTGCACCAAAAGCACATGAAGGTTTTATGCTTGGATATGGAAAGGATTCGCACTCCTACAGTGTCTTCAACCTCTTTCACTATAAAGTGGTTGAAACCATGGATGTGCAGTTTGATGAGACTAACGGCTCGCAAAGAGAGCACCTGCCAAATGTGCTAGATGAAGTTCCATCCAGTGAATCAATCAAACTTATGGGAACTGGAGAAATCATACCATCTGAATCTCAGCCTGAAGAGGAACTTATCATCTCTGCACCTGATCAACCTGAAGACAATGCTCAGCCTGAAGACAATCCTTCTATCGATGACAATGATCAGCAAGAGCAAAATCTCCGTCCTATCCATCCTCGTGTTGCAAATGAAGTACAGATTGAAAGGATAATTGATAGCATCAATGCACCAGGTCCACTCACTCGTTCAAGGGCAACACCTCTAGCTAACTTCTGTGGGCACTTCGCATTCGTCTCAATATCTGAACCCAAGAAAGTTGATGAAGCCTTCATGGAACCTGAATGGATTCAAGCCATGCAAGAAGAGCTCCAGCAGTTTGAGCTGAATAATGTTTGGGAACTGGTTAAGCGTCCTGATCCTCGTAAGCACAATATAATAGGCACTAAATGGATATATCGCAACAAGCAAGATGAGCATGGTCAAGTTTTCAGAAACAAAGCTCGTCTCGTTGCTCAAGGATACACTCAAGTTGAAGGGATTGACTTCGATGAAACATTTGCTCCTGTGGCTAGGCTTGAAGATATGCACATACTGTTGGCTTATGCAAATCATCATAACATTCTTCTGTATCAAATGGATGTGAAGAGCGCTTTTCTCAATGGCAAGATTGAAGAAGAAGTGTATGTTGCACAACCGCCTGGCTTTGAAGATCCAAAACATCCTGACATGGTGTACAAGCTCAACAAGGCACTGTATGGCCTCAAACAAGCCCCTCGGGCTTGGTATGACACACTCAAAGACTTCCTGAAGAGCAAAGGCTTCAAACCTGGTTCCCTTGATCCCACTCTCTTCATGAAGACATGTGATGGTGAAATTTTTGTGTGCCAAATATATGTGGATGACATTATCTTTGGCTGCACCAATCAGAAATACAGTGAAGAGTTTGGATATATGATGCAAGAGCAATATCAGATGTCCATGATGGGTGAGTTGAAGTTCTTCCTTGGTCTTCAAATATGTCTGCAACGCAACGGCATCTTTATATCTCAAGAGAAATACCTCAAAGATTGCCTGAAGAAATTTGGAATGCAAGACTGCAAAGGCTACACGACGCCAATGCCAGCCAAACACCATCTGGGTCCCGACGACAATGGTAAAGAGTTCGATCAAAAGGTATACCGCTCCATGATTGGTTCTTTGATTTATTTATGTGCATCTAGGCCAGATATCATGCTTAGTGTTTGCATGTGTGCCCGGTTCCAAGCGGCACCAAAGGAATCGCATCACTTAGCTATGAAGCGAATTCTCAGATATTTGGCTCACACCCCAACACTAGGATTATGTTATCCAAAGGGCTCAAAGTTTGATCTAGTTGGATTCTCGGATGTTGATTATGCTGGTGACAAGGTGGATCGCAAGTCTACATCAGGCACATGTCATTTTCTAGGACGATCACTTGTATGTTGGTCTTCAAAGAAGCAGAACTATGTATCTCTCTCCACTGCTGAATCTGAATACATTGCTGCTGGATCTTGCTGCGCTCAGGTTCTATGGATGAAGCAAACACTCAAAGACTATGGCATTCATCTGAAGCAAGTGCCACTCTACTGCGACAACGAAAGCGCCATCAAGATTGCCAACAACCCAGTTCAGCACTCGAAGACAAAGCACATTGAAATTCATCATCACTTTCTCAGAGATCATGTTATGCAGGAAGATATTGATATCATACACGTCAACACGGAAGAGCAACTGGCAGATATCTTCACCAAGCCCTTGGATGAGGAGAGGTTTTGCAAGTTACGGTGTGAGCTAAATATCTTGGAATCCTCAAATGTCCTGTGATCAGGCACTCATCCTAACACTTAAGCATGTTGATGACATAGATTTGCAACACACGAAGTAAAGTATATCTTCAATCAATGAAGACTTACATTCTGAGTGTGAATATATTAACGTGGAATTTGACTTCAGAGCGCCACGATAATTGTGCGTCGTGTCTGGGTCTAATACTTCCTATACGGTGGGTAACGCCACCACCAAAATTCTTCCCTTTGAAGTGTCTATCT
The DNA here is from genome assembly GCF_003073215.2 of Triticum urartu. Classification (NCBI taxonomy): domain Eukaryota; kingdom Viridiplantae; phylum Streptophyta; class Magnoliopsida; order Poales; family Poaceae; genus Triticum; species Triticum urartu. The sequence goes on along the minus strand of NC_053026.1, from coordinate 179,335,030 downwards.
CATGGCGTTACATTTGCAAAGTCTTCACATTTTGTTGGTCTTCAATGATTAAAAGTTCTCATGTTTATCTTCAACTTACTGATTTGGTTTCTGTCCTCTACAGCATTCACTTATAGCTATGGCTTCTTGCTGAATCTTTCGAACTAAGTGAATGTGATCGGACCCTAACCCCTCTATGCTTCTTTCCTAAGTCTATCTATCCAAATCATATGCATTCTATTGAACACTGTCAAAATGTCTTCTCTGCATCCTTGTCAGCAGAAGACACAGAGACAAACATTAATCCGTTTTCAATGCTAAATCCTTTCACCTGAAACCCGGAAAAGTGGGAACGACCACCCGACAATCCAGGCATGCGTGGGAACGTGGAACAACCTCCGATGTGTTGCATGATAGTCACGTGTCCTTCAGATGTGAATCGCCAGGGGCACCTTTGTAATAACATTGTGCGGTCCCTGTCCCTATAAATATACGCCTCACCACAGTCATTATCCTTCTTCCACTCTTGCACAAACCCTAGCGCCACCGCTAGCCCTCGACGACGCCGGCGACGAAGTGCTTAGCTGCCGCGACCTCACCGACGTCGTCTTCACGCCGGGCACGGATATCGTCTTCTCCGCCATCGTCGTAGGTGTTCTCCGTCGCCAAGTTAGGGCACGGAAGATCGAACTGCTCGGCCTCCTCTCCCACTCCGTCTAGAAGTTCTTCGTGTGGTAAATAAAACCTCCTTTTTACGGCCCCTTTGATCCTATAGATTCATCACTTTCTACCACAAGCAGTTTCTGTTCACACAAGTTGGATCTATTTCATACTGCATCTCATAATATGCCTAGTATGTTCACTTATGCTTCACAAAGTAGTTAGATTCCTCACTTGTACTTATTCGTGGATTCGTACAAATCTGGAACCAACTCTCTATCTATGAGTGAATGTCTTCGCACTATGAGGTCAATGTCTTCTAAACTGATTTATCTTCAAAATCTTCTGAGAATGCATATGACCTCTTCCCCTTCCCTCGCACCTTAATGCTATCACAGGTACATGTCCGTGGGAGAATCCCTTGGTTCTCATAGTCTGCATTCATTTGCAGAATTCTTACAGCATCATATAAATTCTCCTGAAGCCAGTTCTTGTCTGACCAGTAGACGAAAGACTTTGACAGTTTTGAAGCCTTTCAGTTTAAACTTCATGGCATCAGAAAAATCTGCAAGGAAGGGAGGCAGACAGTGCAGTGGAAACACTGCTAAGGACCTGCCACCAGATCTCTATGAGCTATACAAGTCAGATCCAGAAGAGACCTATGGAGAACGCAAGAACCGAATCCAATGGATTCGAAGACATTGGGCAGAGGAATGGTTCAAGTACAGATTCGTCACCGACGAATATGCTGAGAAGAGTGCCATCAAGGGCCCCTGGGGAGATATCTTATACAAAGATCTTCAGCCCAAATCACAGTCCGAAGCTATTGCTCAAGGCTTTTACCCCTGCATGCTTCGTGGACCTCAGCCTGCTAATGCCGACCCATCCTCTCTGTTATGGTGTCGCGAAGACAATCTCTTCAAGCGCAACTATCAGTTTGCATAGAACTCTGCCAAGGAAAACAAGAAGTCATTGGGATTAGACTTCAACCCAGGCCCCTCTGCGCCACGTGCTGACAGCACACGAGAAGCTGAACCCAATCTGGTTAGGCCCTTCTACAACCTAGAAGGTCTAATCACTCATATTATGGTTCAAGGGGCAGTCGTGGATCAACCTGCAGACGATGCTGAATCTGACGAAGCACCTGCACCACCGAAGCCAAAGAAGTTGAAGAAGCCTAAAGCTTCAAAGCCTGCCCCAGCACCAAAGGTCTCACAGGCGAAGCCTCTGGCCACTGCACCTCCTGAACACAGTGTGCAGTCTGAAGATTTGTCACGCATCTCCAAGCCCTCCAAAGTGAAGATGCCCTTGCAACCCACTAGCCAAGCACTGACCGCTGCTGCTATTCTACGCAATGACGCCATTGATCTATCCAGCGACGACGATCTTGGCGATGATGCTCTTGAGCAGTTGATCAAGAGCAAGCAAGAGGCAGAAATCTTCAATGACCTTCCTCTCTTTGATGTTGAAATCATCAACACATTCATTGATGAGTGGTTTGACATCCCAAATGTCAGCTTTGATGATCTTCAGCTTCTGATTGGCCTCAGCATCGCCTTCCACGGAGCCATTGCTGCTGAGCTGGCTCTAGCTCACAAGATTGTTGAACTGAAGCATAAGATCGATTATGAAAAGGCTCAGTTCAAGAAGCACATGGCCAAGCTCAATGTTGAAGACATTCAGAACTTCCAGACCATGATGCATGAGCTTAAGGAAGCATTCCGAACCAAACGCGAAGAAGCCAAAGGTTCTCGTGAGCGCATGAAGGATCTTGCTGCTAAATGTGTCCAAGGATACAATGAGGCTGAAAAGCGCAAAGCCTTGGGGCGACCAGGAATCGACCCCAGAATGGCAGCCAAGAAGAAGAAGAAGCCAGCTGTGGCAGAACCCGAAGCACCAAGGCAGGAAGTACATCCAATTGTCTTCCCAGCCAGTATGACAGGCTCGAAGCCTAAGGTCCCCACAGTGGCTTCAGAACTGAAGAAAATAAGGGCTGCTGAAGCTGAAGCCAGAAAGCACAAAACCAAGGGCACTACTGATGATGCTCCTCCAACCAAGAAACGCAAAACCAAGAAGAGAGATCGGGCTGCTCCCACAAAGCCCCTTAATGTCGAGCCAATCTCAGTGGCTCTTCCTGCGTCTGAACATCGAGAGCGCCAGTTGATAGTTCATGAGCCTGCTTCCACAGAGGCTCCTGAAGCTGAAGATAATCCAACTGTTGACCCCACCGCAGCTGAAGACATTGGTCCTCACGACAATGTTGAAGATGATGAAGTCCTTCCTCAGATCGAGAACCAGTTGGTATCATCGCCTGTGCTCACGCACAGCGAACTCATCAGCATTGGTCGTCCTCTGATGCCAACTGCTCAGGATGCATCGTGGACTGATCACCCACAACGACAAGACACCCCAAGCTCTCCCCAACCGCAAGCTACCTCACCAGTGCAAGATGACGATGACTTTGAGGCCCACACTCCATCTCCACAAGCGTCGCCAACATTACACAGGCTTCGCAAAGGACCAAGGCCCCAAGTCACTCCACTATGCACGTGTCTGAATCTGAAGCCAAAATGGCTGAAGATATTCCGGCTGCATCAGCCGATGAAGAAGAAGAACCAAGAGTTGAAGCAGAAAGAGTTGCCACACCCCCGTCCCACCAAGATGTTGTTCTCGAGGAGAACGTGACCGACCCTCCAGCTCCTGAAGTGGAGGTGAACAGTCCTGAGGTGACCACCAATATCAACATTGAAGCCAATGACGTGGTCATGGCTGAAGCTAATGTGGCGCCTGAAGCTACTACGGTGCTAGAAGTCCAAGCACCTGAAGCAAATGTGGCCCCTGAAGCCCATGACGACAATGCCAATGCTCCTGTTCCCCCTCCAAGAACTCACACAATGGAGCTGGCATTTGACCGTGGTCAGCCTGTTATGGTCTGATGGCCCATTCTGACTCCTCCGCCTGCTGCGGGTCCACAATTTGAGTATCATGTCAAGCACAGACCTCAAGTCCAAAAACCAAAGCCAAGACTTCCACGATTCCCAGGCACTGCCACTTCACCTGGGGTCTTCAATGTGAATGGCTTCGTGGCACATAATACCTTCTTCAACAGCTCCAAGAACCCTTATACCAGACCTCGCATTTCCTCAGATCGGTTCTGGAGCTATCAGTAGCGCAACTACTATTCCTGCATCCTATACAATCAAGGGCGCATATTTCCACATATGCGCCTAGACTCTGAACCTATAGCTGGCCTTCCCTGCCTTGAAGACGCGTTAGATTGCTTCAGAGATGCTGGACTGTTGTAGTTTGTCACAGATAAGGAGCACTGGAATGAAGAGCTTCTGCTACAGTTCTATGCAACTCTCCTCATTCGAGGCTACAACAGGGATCCAAAGACTTGGGTCCTTGAGTGGATCACAGGCAATGTCCATCATGAAGCTAAAGCTCTTGATATCATTGAGCTCACAGGCCTGCCCACTCCTGGTGAATACTATGAACCAGGTTGTCAACAACACCAAAATGCCTTGGAAAGCATCTTTCAGAAGCCAGAGCCCAACATGAGTCAAATGCTGAGCATGATGAAGCCTCTGCCTCACGACACTGAATACCCATCTGAGTTCTTTGTTGAAGACCTAGAGTACCTGCCTCACACCATTTACCATATCATCAGGAAGACTCTATGGCCTGTCAAAGGACACTCATCTACAGTGAAGCTTGAAGGAGCAATGAAGACCTTGGTTTTCTATATTTACAATGGCATTAGCTTCAATGCTCAAGACTTCTTCATCAGGCAGTTTGCTGCATCTGGCTCCGGCATCTTTGGGTTGAAATTCTATGCTCCATGGGTCATGCGTCTGATCAAGCGTCACTCAGCCTTCAACTATCAGCCGTCTGTGCACAATCATCTTATATTCTTGCCCGAGGTTGATCTGTCGGTTGAAGCTATTTACCCAGAGCCTGCTAAGGATCCCATTTATCCTCACAATGTTGATCACCAAAGCTTCACCCAGCCCATTGAAGGAGTTCCAGAAGTTTCTCGTGTTTATCCCCTTGCTGGAAACACACGTGCCCCTCGTGCTCAAACTGACGCCACTGGCAGCACCATTGCGCAAAGGCCTCGAAGACGATCTCGTGTCCTAAATGACTGAGATCTTCTCGTTGCGCTGCATCAGAAACAGGACAAACATCACGACTGGCTTAAGCGTCAGATGCAAAGCCTCTTGGTGGATGTCAACCGCATTTGCAATCTTGCCACCAAGAATTCCTTTGTCACTCATGAAACCTGTCGGAGGTCATGGAAGAGTTTGACCCTACTTAGTGCTGAAGCTGATCTGCAAGACGATGGCTTCATCGAACGGTTCAAGTTTGACTCAACTCCTCCCAGAAATGCTCACTTGCGTCGGACTCCCTCACTTGAAGACTCTGACTACTCGTCCTCAGCTGCGACCATCAATGCCAGAGTCATCGATGACCAAGATGATGCAACTTCACCTCCTCCAACTTCAGCGCATGTCGACCATGCACCAAGTTCTTCTGCACCACCGGATCTCAACGACGACCCTGCTGCCTCGCTTGCACCTCATGGGAACGAGTAGGCGCTCTATGTCTTCAAACCTTTTTGGTCCTCACTGACAAAAGGGGAGAAGCATATGAGTTGATAGTCTTCAAGCGGGTAAATATGGGTGGTTGCTTTACTTTTTGCTACTTTTGCCAAGTGCTTACAACTCTCGTTTTCGATACATTTGGTTCTTTGAGTTGTAACACTTAAACTCAATGGTCGTCTGCTACTTATTTGCTATTCTGTGATGCGATGATAAATTCTGCATGTGCGATGATAAATTCCGCACTTAGATCATTTTGCAGACGCCCATTTTTCATTATGCATGTCATTATCTTCGTTACATCATATCTTGCATGATGAATTGTCATAATAGGTTGAAGAGGATCTCCACAAGTACAACCTGCCATGTGCATTTGCATTCCAAAAGCAAATTACTTATATGCACATCTTCAGGGGGAGCCCTTGCAACTTATGAAGACAATACCCTATCCTTTACAATTTCACATATTTTATTCCCGTTCAAAACTTCAACCAGTTTGTCATCAATCACCAAAAAGGGGGAGATTGTAAGTGCATCTAGTGCCACCCCTAGTTGGTTTTGGAGTATTGACGACAAACCTGGTTGAGGGACTAATGTGTTTGTGAGAATTGCAGGATAACACAGGTAGAAGTCCCTCATTGATTCGGTTTTACTACCAGAGATGACCCCTAAAAATGTATGAAGACATTGAAGTCAAAGGTGGTATGTGAAGACAGTCACATTGAAAACTATGACAAGAGAAGACGTCGAGTGAAGACTATGGAGCGCGAAGACTTAGTTGTTTCGTCGTTCTTTTTCTTCTTTGTTGAGTCATAGGAACCACCGTACTGTTAAGTGGGGTCCAAGTGAACAAGTCAAAATGACTGAAGTGATGCTTAACCAAAATCCTATGTCTTCGAGCGAAGACAATGAGAGTAAAACTTATCCAGAGCTGGGTAAGTCAGCTTTGCTTGTAGCCCAAGTAAAGTTGCCGTGTGTGTTTGAAATCTGACCATTGGAACACGTCTCAGTTCCTTAGTGACCCAGGGTCATTTCGGACAAATCAGGTCGGGTTGCCTAGTGGCTATAAATAGCCCACCCCCCTACAACCATAAACGGTTGGCTGCTCAGAGTTAGTGCACGACTTTTGTCATTTGAGAGCAACCCACCTCGAAGCCTTTGAGAGAGAATTCCTTGCGAGGATAAAGCCCTAAACACCCAGAGCCAAAAGAGTGTTAGGCATCACTTAAGTCTTCCTGTCTGGGTGATCTGAAGACTTATTACACTTGAGGACTGTGAATCCTCTAGCCGGTTAGGCGTCGCGTTCTGAGCATCCAAGAGTCATTATGGATCGCCGGTGAACAAAGTCTGTGAAGGTTTGGAAGTCTACCTTGAAGACTTACCAGAGTGATTGGGCGAGGACTGGGTGTCCTTATCTTAAGGGGAATAAGGTGAAGACGTGGTCTTCTGAGTTGAATCTCAGCCTCCCTAACCAGACGTACAGTTGTCACAGCAACTGGAACTGGTCCAACAAATCATTGTCTTCAACAAGTCATTGGTGTCATCCTTCCCATCCCTTTACTTAATGTTGCTCCTGGTGAAGTCATTGTATGATTGCATTATCTTTTGTCTTCACTGAGTGACTGCTTGTTCTGATTGGCTTCACACTATCTTCCTACCTGATCTATACTGCCTAGCTGCTATTAGTCATTGTGCTTTCACTTCATTGAGTACTTGACTATGGCTTGCTTAGTGTAGTCTACCTTCCGCTGCATGGTAATAGGTTTATTTCTATCGTTTGTCTTCGAAACTTCCATGTTTTGAAGACTTCCATAAAAATCGCCTATTCACCCCCCCTCTAGTCGATCACTAGCACTTTCAAAAGGGTTTGTCAAAGTTGGGTAATGCAAGCACGGGAGCATGAGTAAGAAAATTCTTAAGCTCATTGAAAGCGGTATCTTGGGATGGTCCCCAAACAAAAGGTGCATTCTTCTTGCTCAAAGCATGCAAAGGCGAAGCAATGGTGCTAAAATCTTTCACAAAGCGTCGATAGAAACCCGCAAGGCCAAGAAAGCTACACACTTGTTGCAAATTGGTTGGTTGTGGCCAAGTCTTAATAGCATTGATCTTGGACTCATCAACATGAACACCCTTAGAAGAAACAACAAAACCCAAGAAAATGAGCTTGTCAACGCCAAAAAGGCATTTCTGCATATTTGCATAGAGATGCTCTTGTCGAAGAGTTTGCAAAATGGTTCGAACATGGGTGACATGATCTTTAAGAGATTTGCTATAAACAAGGATATCATCAAAGTAGACCACAACAAATATACCAATGTAAGGGCGGGAGACATGATTCATAATAAATGCATAAAAGTACCCGGTGCTTCCGATAGACCCATAGGCATGACTAACCACTCATACAAGCCAAACTTGGTTTTGAAAGCGGTTTTCCATTCATCACCCTCTTGTATGCGTATTTGATAGTAACCACTCTTAAGATCAATTTTAGAAAAGATAGTGGCACCACTAAGTTCATCCGGCATATTGTCAAGGCGTGGAATGGGATACCTATAGCGAATGGTGATAGCATTGATAGGTCTACAATCGGAGCACATGCAAAAGCTACCGTCTCGTTTTGGCACAAGGATGACCGGGACGGCACAAGAGCTCAAACTTTCACGCACATGTCCATGGTCTATGAGATGCTTTACTTGCCTTTGTATTTCTTTGGTTTCTTCGGGGTTGACGCGGTAGGGAGCTTTGTTCGGAAGCGGTGCTCCGGGGATGAGGTCGATGCGGTGCTCAATGTCGCGTAGTGGAGGTAGTCCTGGAGGTAGCTCGTCGGGGAAAACGTCATGAAATTCCTGCAAAAGAGAAGACAACACTAGAGGAAGAGTGTGAGAAGTGTTAGTTTGTGGTGCATTGTCCTTGCACACAAGGACGTAGTGTAGGACACTAGATGGGTTCTCACACACTCCTCTTATCTCACTTTTGGTGGAAAATAGGACTAAGTTCTTCTTTTCGCTCATCGTGGAGGTGTTCGATTTGGGCTTGTGGCGCTCACTCTCTTTTTGGTGGCTCGCTCTCTCACTATGATCTCCACGATGGGTGGCTTTCTTGTCGGCGATCACTTGACTTGGCGACATTGGACGGAGGACGTACTCCTTGCCCTTCATCTTGAAGATGTAGTGGTTCATTCGGCCATTGTGAATGACTCCTCTATCAAATTATGGGCGTCCAAGGAGAAGATGGCAAACGGTCATTGGAACGACGTCGCACTCTAAGGTGTCTTCGTAGGCGCCAATTTTGAAGGAGACTTGTACTCAGTGCTCGACTTGGATAGTGCCGGAGTCGCTAAGCCATTGCACTTTGTATGGATGTGGGTGCTTCGTCTTGAGCAATTGGAGCTTGGAGCAAAGTTCTTCACTTGCGAGGTTATGACAACTCCCTCCATCGATGATGACCTTGACAGACTGTCCATTGATGCCGGCCTTGGTGTTGAATATGTGGCATCTTTGGTCTTCTTCTTGGTGATGTTGGAGAGTCAAGACCTTGAGACAACAAGAGCGGGACTTGAATCTTCATCGCAAAAGACTTGTTCCTCTTCATCGTTCACTTGCCAGTGCATGGCGACTTGCTCAAGAGCGTCCATTTCTCCTTCACTCATCAAATTGTAGGTGCCGTCATCGTTGAGGATCATGGTCTGCTTATTGGTGCACTCATAGGACTTGTGGCCTCGGCCTCCGCATGTGAAGCATTTGAAGGAACTTGTCTTGGAGGTCTCATCGGTCAGAGTCAATGATGATGAAGCTCTCAGCTTGAAGTTGCTCATAGTAGGAGGATGACTTGGAGTTGACGAAGCTTTCTTGGAACTCGACTTGTCGATGTTCCTAGTAGAAGGCTTGGTAGACGGTGTTAGAGTCGTTGAAGCTTGGTTGTTGGAGAAACCGTATGTCTTGGAAGAGAACTTGGCATACTTGAAATCATCTTGCACTTGGCGTTCCGCTTTGATAGCTTGATGCACTAGCTCGATGAGGTTCGAGTATGGTTGGAAGTCGGCGATCTTCTTGATAGGATGGTTGAGTCCATTCAAGAAACGTGCCATAGTTTGCTCATCATATTCCATGACATTGGCTCTTATCATTGCAATCTCCAGTTCCTTGTAGTACTCTTCAACGCTCTTGGTTCATTGCTTGAGTAGTTGGAGTTTCTTGAAGGGGTCGTAGTTGTAGTAGGTAGGCACGAAGCGTGCTCTCATGACATCCTTCATTTGTTTCCAAATAGTGATGGGTGGTTCACCTCTTGCCTCTCGGCGCTCTATGACTTTCTCCCACCAAATGAGGACATAGTCTTGGAACTCAAGGGATGCCATTGCAATCTTCTTCTCTTCTTCATAGTTGTGCAAACGGAAGATTTTGTCGACCTTCAATGCCCATGAAAGGTACTCTTCGGGATCGTTGCTTCCTTTGAACTTGGGCATGGTGAACTTGAGATTGCCATAGCGTTGCTCTTCATTGTGTTGGGGTCGGGGATGATGATGCCCGTGTTGTAGATGATTGTCAAGCTCGTGTCGCTCTTGGTGAGGAGGGTTGTCAACCTCATGTTGCTCTTGTCGTGGAGGATTTCCATTGTTGTCATGCTCTTGATGAACTTGATGTTCTTGGCGAGCTTGTGGAGGAGCTTGTCGAGCTCGAGGAGGAGCTTGAGGAACTTGACGATGCACGCGAGCTTGAAATCTCCGTTCTTGAATTTCTTCGCGAAGTGCTTCTTGTTGTTATCGAGCTTGTCGGCCTTAGTTGGCTATGGATCGACTTGAATCTTGGAGGGCTTGTTGCGCCGCAAGTGCTTGAGCTTTACAGAGTTGTTGTTCTTGGCGTTGTGCCTCGGCATCTTGTGCAACTTGGTGTAGACGCGCTCGCTCTTCCTCTTCATTTTGGCGTTGTCATTGCCGTTCTTGTGCTAGCGCAAAAGCTTCTTGGGTTTGACGTCTTTGGAGCTCTTGAGAATCGGTGTCGCGTAGAGGACTGAGGCTTGCTTGACCGTCGTTGCGTGCGGCATGGCGTAGAGTGTTCGATGTCGGTGTACTTGAGCCGGAGAGGGTGAATTCAGAGTGTCGACTTGAGCGAGTCCTTCTTGATGAAGATGAAGTGGAAGAAGAGCGGTTGAGCAACAAAGCGTGAATTTCGTCCATCCTTGCCTCATTCTATTGCTTGTGATCGTCGAGCTTGTGGTCGAAGTAGTCCCTTGTACGTTGCTCGGAGAGTCGCAAGTCGGCGGCGAGGTTGTCGATGCATTCACTCATTGCTTGTTGCTCTTGATGCAAAGCACGTTGTGCACCAAAGAGGTGGCTCTTGGTGACGTAGGAGTTCATGTCGTCGTCGTGCTCAATGAAGAGTGGGTTGGTAGAAGTACTTGGCCTATCCATCATTCCAAGAAAAATGTGAGTGGTAGAAAGAGAAGAACGAATACCAAATGTACCTTGACCGAAGTTGAAAGTGGATCGATGATCACTCCAATGTAGGACAAGGAAATAGCACAATTGGTACTAGCTCTTGTCGGTTTCTCACACCTACACAAGTAAAAGCTTATGGTGGAGCTTGGTTAGGATGGTGGCACAAAATTTGATGCAATTGTAAGTGAGCTTCAATAATGTTGGAAAAGATTCACAAGATGCAATGTAACAAGTAGACCAAGCATATAAGGTACACGGAAACACACACGCAAAAAGATAAGTGGGGTTGGGCAACCAAGGATGAGCCAAAATGTGGAATCCACGAAAGTACTCTTGTTGCACAACACTAGAGAGACGCTAGCACGATTGCACAATACGCGGATACAAGAACTCGTGCACAACCTACTTAGCAAAAAATGCAACGACTTCTATCCCAAGTATGTTCTATGCAAGGTGTTTCTATGCGATGATCCAAGATGATCGAGTATGACAATCTTAATGTTGTATGATGCTATGGTTCTTTCTTAAAAGCTCTTTGCTTATCTTTCCTCTTTGTTTAAAAGCTTGTTTGGCTCTTTGATGTTTGAGCTCTTTTCTCATGCAATGCTTGACGAACCAAGATAGCAATTGTGTATGCGATGACAACTTTCTGACACAAGAGATGATACCAATATATGCAACAATGATGTATGTATGCTATGGGAAGTATGATCACTAATGTGCACAAGTCTGGTTGCCGGCAATACTCAATGGCTAGTCTCGATGGGTAAGCAACGCAAAGGAGTAAGGCTACGATGGCTATCAATGTAATGGCAAGAGTGATATGTCCAATACCAAGACGAGGTTACCGTTCTTGCTTACGGTATGGTGTCAAAATGGTGGACCGAATACCAAGATGTAGTCGAGGTGGTCATTGTTGATGACGCGTCCGTGGCGAAAATGAGCAGCGGTGATGTCGATGTCGAACCGTACCTAGATAGCCGAAACACAAAAGGATACGGATCCGCAACTCAAATTCTCAAAGCTCGAAGTGGCAACACATGTCAGAGTGCAAAATGGTCCAAGTGGTGGTGGTATGCGGAAGTGGTGATGGTGTATTGGTGGTGGGAGTGCGTATGCGGAAATGTGGGGCGGTGGTGGTGACTACACTGAAAAAATTCAGTTTCGTCAGGGTCGGTCGGACGTCCGGGCTGGGCCGGTCGTCCGGTCGTCGGACGTCCGGGCTAGGTCGGACGTCCGGTGCCTGGGCGAAAATCGGGCACGGGATGAACAGCTAGGGTTCGAGGTGGAGATGGCGAAAATGGTCAAATATGGAGGATTTTGTGGATGGAAAGGGTGGGGAAAGGGGGGAAAGCTAGATCCACTCAAAACAAAGCAAATCCACGGATCCAAACCAAAAAAAATCTCAACACACTAACAAATCACAAAAAAAATTGGTGGCTATTTTTGTGGGGAATTTTCGAATTAGGACGAAAAACAACAAAAACAAGGCTAGAAACACAACGAGAAGGCTCCGAAATCGTGATCAACGTGGCTCATGATACCAAGATGATGTAGGGTAGGGACCCTAAACGGCCGATCTTTCACGGAAGGAGCGGATCCCATGACGAACACGAAGAACACGAGGTGGAAAAGAGGGAAAACACAAGGGAAACACAAGAGAATCAACAAACCAACACAAGAAAGTCACACATGTGCTAGATCCTCGAATGCATAGGGTTCACACGGTACACGATCAACTAAGGATGATACAAGGGTAACGGTCTTCTCCATGAGGAGGTCTCGATGTTCTTCCCAAAAGAGGGGTCTTGAATCCGCTTGGGGGATCTTCTCCGGTGGAGGCTTGAATCTCCAAGGAGAAGGTAACCAAGTGGATGAGCAAAGCTCTCACATGAAATATGAGCTAATCCTTTGCTAACCCTAGAAAGTTGGACGAGGTGGAGTATATATAGTCCTAGTGCAAAAGAGGGGGCGAAGGGGTACATGGGCTACGGCCCAACACGAAACGGTGCACAGGCGTCGGACGTCCGGGAGTCACCGGTCGTCCGGAGGCTCGCGAGGGTCCGGACGTCCGGTGCCTGTCAGACGTCCGTAAATTCGGCTCGGGTGGTCTTCGGTCGGACGTCCGGTCGGGGTCGGTCATTCGAGGAGCATCGGTCGTCTGGGGGTGTTGGATGTCCGTTTGTTTTGGCTCGGGTGTGGCAGTGTCAGACGTCCGGTCTGGGTCGGACGTCCGGAGCCTGGAGGTCATCGGACGTCCGGTCCTGGTCGGTGGTCTGGAGACTGTAGCTTCTTCTTCATCACTTCTTCTTCTCCGTCTTCACACCCATCTTCCTCTTCTTCTTCTCCTTTCTCCTTAGCTTCTCCATTGTACCTGAGGATGCACAAAGTGTCCGTATGAGGTAGTAGCCATGTCTCATGTGCATCAAAGTGGAGATGTGAGAGGAGAGATGTCACTTCAGTTTCAAGAGCTCTTGCACGTGCTCGTGTCATGGGTCCAAGAGGTGTCGTAGGAGATGTAGTTGGGTCCATGGGGATGGCCTTGGGATGCTCCGCATCATTTCTCCTGTGTTGGATCCCACATGTGACTGACATAAGGAGGGAGGGACAAAAACGTCCAAGAAATGTCTTAGAGACGGTCAAAGCCATTGGACCAAACAGAAACAACACGAAAGGGTATTTTCATAAGGGGACCAGACGAAAGAGGGGAAAAATTGAGCACCGTGTTTTAGGGGTAAAGATGAGGTCAGGCGGAAATTAGGGGAAAAATGTAATTGTCCCATAATATAGTTTACCTGCTTAATGATAACACTCCTCTGCATCTTTACATCGGTTCACTTCACCATGTCGAGTTGCTGATGCTGACATCTAAATGTAATCCTACTTTCCTTCTCTTTTCAAGCGACAGGCACATTCAGTGCAAAACCTTTTATTTATTTATCAATAACCGGGGGAAGAACGTCATCACCTGAATGCATTACTCAAAGGTAGCGAATGCAGTTTTACAAGAGATTCCTAGAACGTGACGTAAGATAATACCACCAAAGCATGATGTCATCCTTTTGTGTAGCATCCTTTAATCTACCCCCCCCCCCCAAAACAAAACAATACTATCAACGAAAGAACAGAACACAATGTGTTTATTGTTGAAGTATCGACATGCACATGACGCTTTACAAAAAACTCTTGTGGAAGTCCCACACGCATTGGATATGGACTAGCTCGTCAGGATATAGATATAGCTTCGGTTGTAATCTTTCTATTTCTTTCTCTATATCCATTCTATGTATCCTCTCACCCGTCCAACAACTTGTATGAGTGATCGAGATATTTCCCGAGCTACCAATATAATCTGACACATACCTCAAAGGAGGGTGAGACGCTTCGCATAACTCACATGCTAATTTGAGACATTATCTTCCATCTCGTCTAGCTTCACAAGAATAATCATCAAGCTATGGTGTTTTATTCCTCCAAGACATTGCCTCTGACCTAAACAACCATGTCTCAAGACTACTCACCCCCAGCAATTTCATCCTATGGCATCCCCCAGTTTTCTCACAAATGAAGGGTGCATGCATGTACGGCTACCTCAACAGAAGTATCCCGAAACCGGCCAGAACAATCATCACCAACAATGTTTAAGGAATGACTAGACCATGATGAAAGAGCACACCGCATGGGTGAACCAAGATCAACAAGTTTTAGTGTACCTGCTCAAAAGTTTGTTCAAGGAGGTTCTCATCTAGGTCTCCCCCATTGAGAAATCTCATGTGTTCTACGCGGCCTTGGGGAGCATGTTCTCCTCGTAGTCTATATCATGCGTTAACGGCATATGTATCACACTCGCCAATGCATAGAAGGCTCACATACTACAACAGCGCACTTCACCCACATGTGGTCTCCCGACGACGACCTCGCCAAAGCTGAGAAGCCCATCACCGACGATGACTTGATCTCCTTCATCCTGGCTAGACTGGATATGGAGTACCATCCACTCATCTCCGCCTCCATGTCTGCGCTAACCCACTCCTTGTTGATGATCTGTTCGACATGCTAATGAACTTTGATTAGAGGGTCGAGTTGTTCCCTGGGACATGCGTTGTTGGCTTCAAGTCATCCACAAATGTCGCTGGATGTGGTAGCCATGGCCCCCAAAAGGGCTATGGTGATCCTCCTCACAAAAACAATAACAACGTACCTCGTGGTGGCGGCGACAAAATGATGGAAGACACAAAGGCGGTGGCTACATCAACAATTGCTCCAACAACAACAACTTCGGGAGTTTCTCCTACTTCAACAAGAAGGGGCTCGAAGGTTGTTGTTCCTCGTTAAACGACGGCAATAGTGATCACCCTCCTTGTCAAGTTTGTAAGAGAACTAATAATACAACTAAAAAACAAATCATACTACTAGAGACTACTACCAGCACAATTCCTAAGACAACTCTCAGAATGAGAAGGTTGCAAATGCAGTTGATGCATCATACAGTGTTGATGCCAACTGGTATGCTAATAATAGTGCCATGGACCACATTGCTAGTGAATTGGAGAAAGTGACCATGCATGAGAAGTACCATGGTCATGACCAAGTCCACACTGCCAACGGAGAAGGGATGAGGATAAGTCATATAGGTCATTTGTGACGCCCACAATGCGGCTATACCTCCCACGTGTCGAGGCACGACTAAGAGGCATAACCGCATGGTGGTTTTGTCACAAGAGGGGTAATCTTCACACAATCCCATGTACTAAATAAGAAATGGATAAAGAGAGTTGTCTTACACTCGCCACGTCACACAATACATAAATAATTCATGCATCATCCAAATACACTCATAGACCCACTATGGTCAAATCCGAATAAAAGGAAGATAAACCCCAAATGCTAGATCCCCGATCGTCCCAACTAGGCTCCACTACTGATCATCAGGAAACGAAACATAGTAACGACGAAGGTCCTCGTAGAACTCCCACTTGAGTTCGGTAGCATCACCTACACTGGTATCATCGGCACCTGCAACTGTTTTGAAGTATCTGTGAGTCACGAGGATTCAGCAATCTCACACCCGCGAGATCAAGACTATTTAAGCTTATGGGTAGGATAAGGTAGTGAGGTGGAGTTGCCGCAAGCACTAAGCAAATATGGTGGCTAACATACGCAAATAAGAGTAAGATGAGAAGCTACGCAACGGTCGTCAAGCTAGAAGTGATCAAGAAGTGATCCTGAAACTACTTACATTCAAACATAACACAAACCATGTTCACTTCCTGGACTCCATCGAAAAGAGACCATCACGACTACACACGCGGTTGATACATTTTAATTAAGTCAAGTGTCAAGTTCTCTACAACCGGATATTAACAAATTCTCATTTGCCACATAACCGCGGGCTCGGCTTTCAAAATTTTATACCATGCAGGGATGTCCCAACTTAGCCCATCACAAGCTCTCACGATCAACAAAGGATATTCCTTCTCCTGGAACTACCCGATCAGACTCGGAATCCTGGTTACAAGACATTTCGACAATGGTAAAACAAGACCAGCAAAGTCGCCCGAATGTGTCGACAAATCCCGATAGGAGCTGCACATATCTCATTCTCAGGGGCACGCCGGATGAGACATCCTATGAGTAAAACCAACCCTCAAGTTTCCTCGAGGTGGCCCCGCAGTCTACTCAGTTCGGACCAACACTTAGAAAAGCACTCGCCCGGGGGGGGGGGGTTAAAATAAAGATGACCCTCGGGTTAATTACTCCCAAGGGAAAAGTTATAGGTTGTTAGGCAAATGTAAAACCAAGGTTGGGCCTTGCCGGAGGAGTTTTATTCAAAGCGAACTGTCAAGGGGGTCCCATAACCCCAACCGCGTTAGGAATGAAAATCAATGAACATAACACCGGTATGACGGAAACTAGGGCAGCAAGAGTGGAACAAAACACCAGGCATAAGGCCGAGCCTTCCACCCTTTACCAAGTATATAGATGCATTAAATTAAATACAAGATAAAGTGATATCCCAACATATCCATGTTCCAACATGGAACAAACTTCAACTTCACCTCCAACTAGCAACGCTATAAGAGGGGATGAGCAAAAGCGGTAACTTAGCCAAACAACGGTTTGCTAGGAAGGTGGGTTAGAGGCTTAACATGGCAATATGGAAGGCATGATATAACAAGTGGTAGGTAGCGCGACATAGCGGTAGAACAAACAACTAGCAAGAAAAGATAGAAGTGATATCGAGGGTATGGTTATCTTGCCTGAGATCCCGCAAGGAAGAAGAACAAATCCAAGAAGTAGACGACCCAACGTAGTCGAACAAATCCTCACAACTCTGGAATGAAACCGAAGCTAACGAGAGAAGCAACCCATAAAGAAGCAAGCAACATGGTAAACCAACAAGCATAAACATGGCATGATGCACAATCAAGTATGATGCATGTCCGGTTAAAGAGGCATGGCATGGCAAGGCAAAGTGCAACAAACAATACTACAAGTTAAGTGGAGCTCAATATGTAATGAGTTGCATATTGATGAAACACCACATGGCTTATTTAGTTCACTCTTGGTTAGGTACTCAACAAAATTAAATGTTATTAAACATGGCATGGGGTGAAGCATATGAAAACTACCTATCTAGGCAAGTTTAAATGAGGCCGGAACAAAAACAACAAATCTGGAAAATCCTCATATGCAAATTTTAGAGTTGGTACTTTTCTTCCCTAAACCATATTTTAGAGTTGTTAAACATGCAACATGAGTGCACCATGTTAAACTAGGCATTTTTCTACCCCATTTACATATAAAGTTTATTAAATTTGGAGCTACGGTTAATAAGTTATGGAGTAAATCATTTTAACATGTCATTAGAGAAAATTTAAACAAACAACATTTTTAACATGGATGAAGGTTGCATAAAATGAAACTAGATGAAATTCTAAGCATTTTACATATATGAGTCATTTTAATCCGATGCACGGTTTATTAGATGTGAACAATGCAAGAATAATGGCATTTCTGTAATATGCATGTCCAGGATATTTAATGACAAAATCGCAATGCAGAAAAAAACAAGTCATGGGACGAAACTATAGGCTGGCCCAACAGGAGGAAAACAAGGGGGGGGCGCTGGGGCAGCTCACCATGGGCCAAAGGCCCAGATCTGTGGAGGAGGTAGGCCGACTGGTCTGGCTGGGCCGGCGGGCGAGGCCGAGGCCCACGCACAGACCATGCGCTTGTCTCCTTCCTCGTGCGTGGCTCACGAGCAGGAGGTAAGGGGCAGCGGCGCTAGGAGGCTCCGGCGAGGGCGGGGCTTGGAACGGCGGTGATGAAGCGGATCCGGCGGGGATGGACCGGAGATGGCCGGATCCGGCGGCGACTCGTTGTGGGGCGACGGCAAGCGAGCCTTGGCGCGGTGCTGGCAGCGAGACGAGATGGGGTCGCTGACGTCGGCTCGGATGAGGTCGCGGCGGGCGTGCTCCGGCGACCTTGGTCGCCGGCGGCAGACGTCGGGGATGCGCGGGAGGAGAGAACGGGGCTCTCCCAATCTGGATCGGAGGCGGCTGGGTGCGGGCTTGGGGGAGGGCCCAGATGGGCTCCGTGGTCTTGCCCCGGGCCTGGGCGGGCCACGGTGGCGCGGGGAGGCAGAAGGTGCGTGGCCTTCTCTGATTGGCTGGAGGGGGTGTAACACCCACGATGCGGCTATATCTCCCACTTTTCGGAGCATGACTTAGAGGCATAACCGCATAGTAGGCATGTCGCAAGAGGGGTAATCTTTACACATCCCATGTACTGAATAAGAAAGGGATAAAGAGTTGGCTTACAATCGCCACTTCACACAATACATAAATATATCATACATCATCCAGAATACAATCAAGGTCCGACTATGGTACCAAAATAAAGAAATACAACCCCAAATGCTAGATCCCCGATCGCCCCAACTGGACTCCTCTACTGATCATCCGGAAAAGAAACATAGTAACGGCCCGAATCCTCATCAAACTCCGACTTGAGTTCGGTAGCGTCCCCTAAACTGGCATCATTGGCACCTGCATCTGTTTGGAAGTATCTGTGAGCCACGAGGACTCAGCAACCTCACACCCGCGAGATCAAGACTATTTAAGCTTATGGGTAGGAAAGCGGGGGTGAGGTGGAGCTGCAGCACTAAGCATATATGGTGGCTAACATATGCAAATAAGAGTGAGAAGAGAAGTAACGCAATGGTCGAGAAGCTAGAAGTGATAAAGAAGTGATCCTGAAAGCTACTTACGTTCAAGCATAACACGAGACCATGTTCTCTTCCCGGACTCCGCCTAAAAGAGACCATCACGGCTACACACGCGGTTGATTCATTTTAATTAAGTTACGTGTCAAGTTTTCTACAACCGGACATTAACAAATTCCCATCTTCCCATAACCCCGGGCACGGCTTTCGAAAGTTCAAAACCCTACAGGGGTGTCCCAACTTAGCCCATCACAAGCTCTCACGGTCAACGAAGGATATTCCTTCTCCCAGGAAGACCCGATCAGACTCGGAGTCCCGGTTACAAGACATTTCGACAATGGTAAAACAAGACCAGCAAAGCCGCCCGATGTGCCGACAAATCCCGATAGGAGCTGCACATATCTCGTTCTTAGGGCACACCGGATGAACACTACATACAACTAAAACCAACCCTCAAGTTTCCCCGAGGTGGCGATGCAAGTGGCTCTGTTTTGGACCAACACTCAGAGGAGCACTGGCCCGGGGGTTTAAAATAAAGATAACCCTTGAGTCTGCAGAACCCAAGGGAAGGTGATAGGTTGTTAGGCAAATGTAAAACCAAGGTTGGGCCTTGCTGGAGGAGTTTTATTCAAAGGGAACTGTCAAGGGGTTCCCATAACACCCAACCGCGTAAGGGACACAAAATCAAGGAACATAACACCGGTATGACGGAAACTAGGGCGGCAAGAGTGGAACAAAACACTAGGCATAAGGCCGAGTCTTCCACCCTTTACCAAGTATATAGGTGCATTAAAGTAAACAAGATATAATAATGATATCCCAACAATATTCATGTTCCAACATGGAACAAACTTCTACTTCACCTGCAACTAGCAACGCCATAAGAGGGGCTGAGCAAAGCGGTAACATAGCCAGACAGCGGTTTGCTAGGAAAGGTGGGTTAGAGGCTTGACATGGCAATATGGGAGGCATGATATAGCAAGTGGTAGGTATCGCGGCATAGAAATAGAGCGAACAACTAACAAGCAAAGATAGAAATGATTTCAAGGGTATGGTCATCTTGCCTGCAAAGTTCTCCGAGTTGATGAAAGCTTGATCCTCGTAAGCGTACTCAACGGGTTCCTCGATCACGTACTCGTCTCCCGGCTCTACCAAAATAAAGAACACAAGAAAAGGCCCCACAATCAATCACGATGCAATGCGCAAGCAACATGATGCAAACATGGCATGATATGCGAGATGTGATATGCAATGCATATGCGTGCTCCGGAAGGAAAAGATTGATCAAGGCATCAACTTGGAAAACCAAGTGTGTCTCTGGAAATATGAGATGATTTCGGTCGAAATCGATATAAAGATCACCGGAATCGGATGCACGGTTTGCAAATGGCAAGCAAAACAAGAATGGCACAATTCTGTGATTAACAGCACGATGCCATCTAGAATGCAACAAGAAACTAAGCTACAGCACTCCAACATCACAACAAAGCACATGGAAGTGATCTACTCAAGATGCTTGACAAAAGATGAACAATGATCTACAACTAAATTACACAAGAGCAGGTTCAAACAAGCATGGCAAAAGTGCAAAAGATATCAGCATCACAGACTTGGTGAAAATACTAACATGCCAGGAATTAACATCAGGAAGCAATGTTTAGAGCAAGAAAACAACATGCTACAGGAACATATCATAGCCAATAAAGGCATGGCATGAATCTACTCAAGGCCTAGAACAAAAGTCCCTTACTGATCAAGAGCCAAAAAGGCATAGAAGATATTATGGCACCCATGTAAACATAGCAAGTTTCGTTAACAGATTCAGACTTAGTAGAAAACTGAGCATGGCATAAACAGAGTTATGAAGGCATATTTGCAAGCTTGATTCACTCAACACAAGGCATTGCATGACAAGGTAAGCGTAGCATCAGCAAGATGACAAGTTCAAGAAGCTAACTAAGGCAATAGCAAGTTCATAGCATGCATGGATCAACTACAACAACCATGACAAAATTGATTAACATGTAAACAATCTGCTAGTAACATTTTAGCAAAAGTAGAGCAAGATTGAGTCATGCTACGGCACTCCATAAATGCAAACAGGGGCATGGATGGATAGAGCACAACCATATGTCCAAATCATCCTTACTAAAGCAACTCAAATAAAGCATGAATCTCATTGTAGCAACATGGTTACATGGCATCAAAATAACAACAGGAAAAGACTTAGCAAAATTCCTGAGATCCTGAAATCAGCAATATCACGAAGGCTACTTTGCATGCTTGTGCTAGTGACCACATTGATCACAAAAATACATGGAAAGCACCTCTGTAAAGATGGCATGGCATATATCAAAACACATGTAGAGCTCATGTCCATATGCAGCACACAACAAATGTGACAAAAATGACAAATCCTCATAATCTGCTAAGTAACAACAACTAACAATTTATAGCACTCTTGCATCAGTGATTTGGGCATCAAGATGGACTCAAACAAGCATGTCACAATGGAACAAAATGAAGAGCACATCATGATGAACATTTTGATATAACATATGCATGATTTCGATCACCGAGCATGGAGATACGACATGAGGAAGGATGCATAAAAATAACAGAGATTCAAGGCTTGGCACCAAAATTCCAGATCTGAAACTGAGCGTTAGATAAATATAACACGCCTGGGTGGGATTTAGTGGGCTGGAGCTCACCTTGCGGCCGGTGGGCCTGCTCGGGGCTGAGGGTGGAAAACCAGATCGCGGGTCGGGGTGGTTCGGCGAAAATCGGAAGCGAAGGAAGAACCGGCCTAACCGGGCGGACCGGGCGAAACGGGAGGAATCGGGCGGACCGGACGGCGGAGCAGAATGGAGGCGGGGTCGTCGGGGTTGGCTACGGCCATGACGGCGAAGCAGGACGGCGCCAGCAGGGCGGCGCGGGCGCGGAGGGGCTCGGGCGCGCGGATCCGGGGAGGTCGGTGCCGGATCCGGCCAGGGCGAGGCCGCGGAGGTCCGGTGGCGAAGGAACCCGCGGATGGAGTTGGCCGCCGACGAGCTCCCGTGGCGGGGCGGCGAGCTCGTGGGGAAGATGACGCGGGTGGCGGCGCTGGCTCTGCGCTGCGACGCGAGCGAGGCATCGGTGGTGGCGCGCATCAGCGCAGTAGGCGAGGTGGCGCGGGGTGCTCCGGCGAAGTCCGGAAAGGGCGGTGAGGCATGGCCGGTGACAGAGACCGGGCCGAGCGGCGGTGGCGCAGATCTGGGCCCGGGCAGGCCGGCCGTGGGCTCGCAGGCCCGCGCGGTTGCTGCAGCAGGGAGGAATGGGCAACGGGACAGGTGGCGCGCCTGGATTGGCTGCGGAGGCGGTTGTGGCTGATGTGGCATGCTCGGATTGGCCAGAGCGATGTGGCGGCGGCGGTGGACGCGTCCGACGGTGGACGGACATGTCCGGTGGCGCGGGGAGGAGTGGATCTAGGATTTGCACCGCGAATTTTCGGAGGGAGACACATATTTATAGGTAGGAGGAGGTAGGAGTGTCCAAATGAAGTGTAGTTTTCAACCACGTGATCGTGATCCAACGGTGGAGGACATGGAAGAGGTTTGGATGGGTTATTGGGCCGGTTTGGAGGGGTGTTGGGCTGCAACACACATGAGGCATTCACGGTTCCCCGGTTGACCGTTGGAGTATCAAACGAACTCCAAATGACACGAAATTTGACAGGCGGGCTACCGGTGGTGTACCAAGGCCACTTGGCAAATCTCGGTCCATTCCGAGCACGTTCGACACCCGCTCACGAAAGGAGACAAGAGGGGTACGCTCGTGCAAGTAGGAGTGTCGGATTGAGAAACGGACAACGGGGAAAATGCTCGGATGCATGAGACGAACACGTATGCAAAATGAGATGCACATGATGACATGATATGAAATGCAAAACGAAAAGCAAAACCCAACCACGAAGGGAAAATCATATCGCATCTCCGGAAAACACAAGAGTCCGAGTTACAAATATGGAAAGTTGTATCCGGGGCGTTATAGGGGGTCGGCTGGAGGCAGCGCGCCCACTGGCGACTTGCCAAGTGGCGCTGAGGAGGTGGCCGGTGCGGAACACGAAGTGGGCACCGCTGGCTGATGATTGGGGTGCGGAAAACGAGGTAGGGGGTTGGAGGAGGCCAAAATCGGCATGTGGGGGGTGTTTATATAAGGAAGGGGTTAGGGTTTGGTGGGTTTGAGGCCGTTTCTGGACCCTCCGATCGCAATCGAACGGTTCCGGTCAGAGGGGGGTTTTAGCGGGCTGCAGGTGGGCTGATTGTGGCTGTGTGGAGAGGCCTTGGGCCGTGGAAGAGAAAAGAGAGAGAGGCTCGACAACAGTTTCCGGAGACCGAAAACGTCCGACGATAGACCAGCTATAGTGCCGCTATAGATATCCGTTGGGGCATCAAACGAACTCCGAATGCGGTGAAACATGGCAAGCGGCCTACTGATAACAAAACAACACCGCATGCCAACTTTCATCCCGAAAATTTTCCGGCCACTTATAAAATAATATTTCGGACGTGCCGCGGGCGCATGGGAGTGTGGTTGGGCTCAGAACAAACAACGGGGAGAACTGGGGAACCTGGACGGATGCAAGTTTTGAAAACATACAGATGCAATGCGGATGACGACAAGGCAAGATGCAACACGGAAGCGAATGACAAGGCAACAACATCGAATAACTGGAAGACACCTAGCGCAACAGTCTCGGGGCGTTACAACACTCCACCACTACAAGAGGATCTCATCCCGAGATCTAAGGATGGCACCAGAGAGAAACGGAAGAGGAAGAGAAGAGGTAAAACAAAGTTGCTTCTTTGACAAACGAGTGAAACCAATGAACCTTGAGAGGCTAAACAATTGAAATAAGAATACAATGGAGATGAACAAGATTGCGAACACTCTGTTAGATAAGAGAAACATGGGACACAACGAGAACCAAGAAGTTGAGTGACAGATAGATATTGAAACCACTCCGGTTAAAACAAGATACAGAAGGAATACGGTTTATATAATTTTGGCAGCACTCTGACTGAAAGGAAAAGGAAAACTTGATAAGTTTCAAAGAACTTGAAAGGAGGGCATGACACTCCGGTTAAGTGGATAACACGAAAAGAACCCGATCCTGACAATTTGAGATGATGAGTGAAGAGAGCAACATCACAATGCCTCCGAAAGAAAAGAATAGAAGTTAGATCATTGGAATAACAGAATGGAGAACAAAATGCCAGCTTCCGCTACAAATGAGCTTGGAAAGCGCCCTTCTAAGAAGGTTATAACGGAGTTGTTGGAAAACCAACAAAGAAATGAATAAACTTGTAGTGGGATTATGGAAAACTTCTCAAAATTGAGGCGAAATTCTGCCACTAACGGAAACAATAGATTGGATTGATATCAACAAGGAGACGAGAAACTTATTTCACTGGGAGGATAAATGAAGAACTTGGGTGATTTATAAGGACCATAAATAGCAAAAATCCTTAGGGACGGCTTAAGGTGAAATATGACACAAGATAACTCCAACAAAGAGATTAATAGATTTTAAATACCTCATTCTTGATAACTGTGAATCATGAAACACGAAGGAAAATTATCAAGAATGACATAACACCACCTCAAAAGATAAGGGAGAAGGGATTGAACTTTGAAATGCAAGATGAAGAATACTTGAGCTCCTCTGAAAAGAATCTCGATGAACACTTCGAGAAGGAATTAAATCCTCGATGAACCATATTATAGAGCCTCCATGAAGAACTCCAGTAATAAAAGGATGATAGAAAGAAAGAGAAATTGAAAACACAAGGTGAATCCTTGCAATTATTTAGATGAATCTTCGTGGTGATATAGTTTAGAGATCTTGGAACTCTAGGAAAAGTATGAAGCACTTGAACCGAGAATTTACTCATCGTGAACAAACTCCGGAAGAATGAATCCATCATTTGGATGAAGCAAGAATAAGAATTATGTTATGCGTATCCTTCACCAATTTAAATTGATGACAAGCAACGGATTCGGCATACTACTTATTCTCGTTGAGAAGGATTAAGAAAGATATAGTGAAAACTTGAGAAAAGACTTCAATGAACCACCGTTAGGATTGGA
The DNA here is from genome assembly GCF_003073215.2 of Triticum urartu. NCBI lineage: Eukaryota > Viridiplantae > Streptophyta > Magnoliopsida > Poales > Poaceae > Triticum > Triticum urartu. The sequence continues at coordinate 179,309,997 of NC_053026.1, read as the reverse complement.
AAGAACGAATGAATTGATATGATAACCAAGGAATAGAACTCTTGAATGAACCACCGTACGAATTGAAAAAGAAAGTAGCAGAGGCACAATTCACCGGGAAGAATTAGAAAACGAATAAAGATACTTGACATAATTTAGATACATGAGAACGAAGAGATCATGAATTGATTAGATAATACTTGAATGATGCACCGGTAAGATTTGGAGAACGAGAGCTGAAAGCTGGAATGAATAAATCTTCTGAAATGATGGTCTTTTGATGATCAAGAAAAACGAAAACAACTCCTGAAATGCTCCGGATGGGTGAAAAGAATTGTCACAATTGAAAACAATTATGAGAGGATGGCGACAAGCTTGAACTACGCATCTTTGGAAGAACGGGTAAGGATTTCAGAGGAACTCTTCTTCGGTCTTCAAATGTTTGAGAATGATGATGAGAACCATCATGACAATTGATGAGTCACTCTGGAACAATGAAGAATAGAAATGATGAACCAACGATGACCAGAATTTGAAAGATCTAGGAGAAAGACATTTGACTGATGATAACTCATTCTTACGTCAATCTTTGAAATGGATTTGAGAATAACTCCGGAAAGAATTAGAAGAGTCAGGTAATATCCTAGGAAAAGACATGTGGGTTAGGGCCCACTCAAAGATAAACCGTTGAACGATTTAAAAGAGAGATTGCGCCAATTGAATTAAATGTCTTGAATGAGATTACAACCTCGAAAGAGCTTGAACGAATGCAGAGTGGAAACACAAATCTTTGAGATATCTTCAGCACTCCGGAACAATTGAATAGCAAGCGGGGAATGATTATGAGGTGCACTGGCATGGCAAAGCATTTGGAACGAGGAAACGGATATGGTCAACAAAGCTTGAATTGAATCCACCGGAGAAGAAAACCAGTGAAGAGTGAAGAACTTGAAGCTCCCTTAGCATCTTCACAAGAAACACCGGGTGAAACATTAAAAGAAAAGACTGAAGAGACTTGTCACAAATAAAAGGATACATGATTAAGAAATCTGAATCCTTGAAGAAAAAGGGTGGGAGGGCGGGAAAAACAAAGACAACTTTGGACGGATGAAACAAACACCAGTGAGAAAACTGAGATTGGATCTTGCAAATGGGAAAAATGACAGGATCATCTTGAAGAGAATCGCAACGGTTGGAAATAGAATTGAGATGACAATCTTGATAAATAAGAAGGGTTAGTATTCACATTGGAATATGAGAACACCACTTAGGAAAGGTATGGAAATCCACACTTGACATTGAAGCAACTCGAATACCACAAACCAAAACAAAACAAAGGATTGGCTTGCAAAATAAACCGGAAACAAACATATGATAGAGATTTACCCAATCCCATATCATGCATTTGTCGGAAAGATATTCTAGGAGCTACTTGAATTCCCACCTATAAACTCCCGAAACTTTCTGGTTATGCAATCAGGTGTTGGGGATACAGGGGAAGCATAATATCTCACCCAAACTAACAATCCCTTGATGACCCACAAGTGTAGGGGATCTATCGTATCTTTTTCGATATCGTAACCCAACGAGGAGCAGAAGGAAATGATAAGCAGTTTTCAATAAGGTATTCTCTGCAAGCACTGAAATTATCGGTATAGATAGTTTTGTGATAAGGTAATTTGTAACGAGTAGCAAGTAATAAAAGTAAATAAGGTGCAACAAGATGGCCCAATCCTTTTTGTAGCAAAGGACAAGCCTGGACAAACTCTTATATGAAGGAAAGCGCTCCCGAGGACACATGGGAATTATCGTCAAGCTAGTTTTAATCACGTTCATATGATTCGCGTTCGGTACATTGATAATTTGATATGTGGGTGGACCGGTGCTTGGGTACTGTCCTTACTTGGACAAGCATCCCACTTATGATTAACCCCTATTGCAAGCATCCGCAACTACAACAGAAGTATGAAGGTAAACCTAACTGAGGGAGTCCTGGATTAGGGGGTGTCCGGATGGCCGGACTATAGCTTCAGCCGGACTCCTGGACTATGAAGATACAAGATGGAAGACTTCGTCCCGTGTCCGGAAGGGACTTTCCTTGGCATGGAAGGCAAGCTTGGCGATACAGATATGTAGATCTCCTACCATTGTAACCGACTTTGTGTAACCCTAACCCTATCCGGTGTCTATATAAACTGGAGGGTTTTAGTCCGTAGGACAACATACAGAACAACAATCATACCATAGGCTAGCTTCTAGGGTTTAGCCTCTCCGATCTCGTGGTAGATCTACTCTTGTACTACCCATATCATCAATATTAATCAAGCAGGACGTAGGGTTTTACCTCCATCAAGAGGGCCCGAACCTGGGTAAAACTTCGTGTCCCTTGCCTCCTGTTACCATCCGGCCTAGACGCACAGTTCGGGACCCCCTACCCGAGATCCGCCGGTTTTGACATCGACATTGGTGATTTCATTGAGAGTTCCTCTGTGTCGTTGCCGTTAGGCTTGATGGCTCCTATGATCATCAATAGACATGCAGTCCTGGGTGAGACCTTCCTCCCCGGACAGATCTTCGTCTTCGTCGGCTTCGCACTGCGGGCCAATTCACTTGGCCATCTAGAGCAGATCGAAAGCTATGCCCCTGGCCGTCAGGTCAGATTTGGAAGTTTAAACTACATGGCTGACATCCGCGGGGACTTGATCTTCGACGGATTCGAGCCACTGCCGAGCGCGCCGCACTGTCACGACGAGCATGATCTAGCTCTGCCGCCGAACAGTGCACTGGAGGCCGCACCCGCATCGGCTTCGACCCTTAATTCGGAGCCAACTGTGCCGATCGAGGATGGGTGGTTGGACGCCGCCTCGGGGGCTGCGATCCCAACGGTGATCGAGCCGAACACCAGCCCCGCACTCCGCGAGACTCGTGACTCCAAGGAGCCAGACTCCTCTCCGGACTCCGAACCCTCCGCGCCCCTGCCGATCGAATCCGATTGGGCGCCGATCATGGAGTTTACTACCGCAGACATCTTTCAGCACTCGCCTTTCGGCGATATTCTGAAGACACTAAAGTCTCTCTCTTTATCAGGAGAGCCCTGGCCGGACTACGGTCAGCAAGGTTGGGATACGGATGATGAAGAGACGATTTAACCGACATGCTCGACTTCGACTCCGAAGACATCGACGGTATGGACGCCGATGCAGGAGACGACGAAGAACCAGCGCCTATTGGGCCCTGGAAGGCCACCTCGTCATATGACGTATACATGGTGGACGCACCAAAAGATGACGACGAGGAGTGGAAGGACGCACCGAAGGCTTGTCCCCTCGAGAAGCAGTCAAAGCAGCGACGCAAGCGCCGCCCCAAATCCTACCTCGACAGAAATAACGATCACACAGACCCAGCGCTGGAGCAGGGCGAACCGCTGCCGGACAATGGCAATCCGGATAATCAAACCGAACAAACAAATTCTATCAAGGATAATAGTCCGGACGACATAACGCCGAACAGGCACCCAGAGCAGCAGAATGCCCATAAAAGGCTTGTTGCCACAGCGAGGAGTCTTAAAATGCAGAAGCAAAGGCTCAAGGCTGTGCAAGACACACTACAAATCAGATGGAGTAACATATTCAGTACAACAGCGAGGTACGACGACAATCGCCCCTCCAAGAGCTACCCAAAGCGGAAGCTGCTACCTGAATTCGGTGAGGAGGCCTCAGACCCCCCATAACCAAATATCAAAGCAGCCACCTGGCCGGATAGACGACCCCTCTACCAACACAGAGCGGCATACACGCCACTCACAATACAACACGCGACCCATGCGAGGGCTCGCACCCAAAGGACGGCGCAACAAGATCCATCTATGGACCACGCAAGCACGCCCCAGCATACAATGCAACACAACAAAGATCCGAACAATGCGGTACACCCAGCTACAGGGGTGCCGCACACCCGCTATGTTTCACCGATGAGGTGCTGGACCATGAATTTCCAGAGGGATTCAAACCCGTAAACATAGAGACATATGACGGAACAACAGACCCTGGGGTCTGGATTGAGGACTACATCCTTCATATCCATATGGCTCGAGGAGATGATCTCCACGCCATCAAGTACTTACCCCTCAAGATCAAAGGGCCAGCTCGTCACTGGCTTAAAGGCCTCCCCGAAAGCTCCATTGGAAGTTGGGAAGAGCTCGAAGACGCCTTTCGGGCAAATTTTCAAGGGACTTATGTCCGACCTCCGGATGCGGACGATTTGAGTCATATAACTCAACAGCCCGGAGAGTCAGCCCGAAAGCTTTGGAACAAGTTTCTTACTAAAAAGAACCAGATTGTCGACTGTCCGGACGCCGAAGCCTTGGCAGCTTTTAAGCATAGCGTCCGTGACGAATGGCTCGCCAGACACCTCGGCCAAAATAAGCCGAGAACGATGGCCGCATTAACAAGCCTCATGACCCGCTTTTGCGTGGGTGAGGACAGATGGCTAGCCAGATGCAGCACCAGCGACCCCAGTACATATGAAATTAGAGATGGAAACGGGAAATCATGGCGCAACAGCAATAACAACCGCCAGAATAAAGAAGACAACACGAAGGGCACGACAGTAAACGCCGGATTCAAAAGCTCTCGGCCAGGTCAGCAAAAGCCGCCCTCCAAAAGCACCATGGATCAACTGTCCAGCCTCAACAAAATTCTGGACCAAGTATGTCAGATCCATAGTACCCCTGGTAAGCCTGCTAATCATACCCACAGAAAATGTTGGGTCTTCAAGCAATCCGGCAAGCTCAACGCTGTACACAAGGGGGAGGATACACCAAGTGAAGACGAGGATGAGCCTCCCAAGCAAGACACTGGGGAACAAAAGAAATTTCCACCAGAAGTCAAAATAGTAAACGTGTTACACGTGATCAAGGGAAAAAACAACGCGGCACTCCCAGGAAAATATACCCAAGTGCCTGTCACCGCGAAGTCCTGCCACTGGTCGTCTCAACCGATCACTTTCGACCATCGTGATTACTCAGCAAGTATCCGACGCGTAGGATGGGCTGCCCTAGTATTAGACCCAGTAATTGGCGGATATCACTTCACACGAGTCTTGATGGACGGTGGCAGCAATCTAAACCTAATATATCAGGATACAATCCGCGGGATGGGGTTAGACCCAACAAAAATTCGCCATAGCAATACTACCTTTAAAGGAGTAACGCCAGGCCCAGGGGCTCGTTGTACGGGCTCCCTCCTACTACAAGTTATATTCGGCTCCCCCGATAACTTCCGTCGCGAGCATTTAACCTTCCACATCGCTCCATTCCAAAGTGGCTATCAAGCACTGCTCGGACGCGAAGCTTTCGCTCGCTTTAATGCAATACCACACTACGCCTCCCTCACACTCAAGATGCCCGGTCCACGTGGCATCATTTCAGTGAACGGAAATATCAGGCGATCTCTGCGCGCCGAAGAGAGTGCGGCTGCCTTGGCAGCCGCACACTAAAGGTGCCCGGACCAGCGAAAGCATCCAATAGGTCGTCAAGACCTCAGACACAACTAATCAAGTCCGGCGCCGCTATTTATACCGAATCAATGGTCACACCCCTATTTGTCAATACAAGGGGCTCAACGCGCGCAGACAAGTGGCAATTTTTTCTCATCTTGAATTATACATAGTTTCTTTAAAAACTATCTTTTTGCACGACAACTTTTTCACCAAAATTCCTCTCTTTTATAGACGATCGTCGTGCTACACCGGTCCAGGATACGGCACAATGGAGACACAGGCGCAGACGTGCAGCAGGGACCTGCTCCAAGGATTCTTTTTAGATTAAGACCCTGCGTAAACCTTTTTACTGTCTCTTGTTGATACATATCCACCGTTGAGAAGGATGCTGACGTCTTGGCATGTGGCCACACCAGAACAATGCACGTACCTGGACACAAGGGGCTTCTTACAAAGGCCATTATTTAGGCCCGGTTTATACCACAAAGACCGAATACCTTAGGGAGTGTTCGGCGTCGCGAGTTTGGCCCTATATGCATCAACTCCGAATCATTGTCTTTGGTCAAATGTTGGGTTTGCCCGGCTCCTGTGTTTTGGTGCCTTACGTTCCACTTTACGGGCTAAGGTAGCACCAGGAGAACTACTGCGATTGTGCCCTGGTTCATCCGGACGAGCACCTCAGTAGAGAAAGCCGAAAACTGACTGTCATGATATAGCGTGAGACTGATCAACCACTCGATGACCTGTTGGAATGTTAGAATTCCTCCGCCTTAACGAAGGGCCGTTTTCCAGCCAGGCATGTACGCACCCCGGGATCGGGAGAGTGCGGAGCCACCAGGGGCTATCTAGTAGGCCCATTGTCAAACTCCTATGGCTAAGTGAAAGTGCTAAAGCATTATAGTCCGGTTGCCTCGCTCGCTCCGCTATCACCTCCTTAATAGGACCAAGACGTTGGGTTAAGTGTGAACGCGTGTTTTTTGCGAGAACCTCCGCATTATATGCGTGGGGGTTGAAGCCGACGGCTGCAATCTTTCAGGTTATACACATGTATACATAAACGGCCGCCCAGGAGGCATCATATTACTTTCAGGCAAAAGTATAAAAATATCCTTATAAAAATTTATAAAAGCATTTCGCTTACAATGAGATTACATATCACTCAAACATAATATTTTTTGAGCACTGGGTCTCTATCAAGTGAGCACCCTCAAGAACTTCTTCAAAGTAGTGCTCAGCAGCCATTCGGCCTATGGCCGAATCCCGCGCTGCAACAGTGGTAGCATCCATCTCCGCCTAGTATGCTTTAACACGGGCAAAGGCCATCCGTGAGCCCTCTATGCACGCCGAGCTCTTCATCGCATTAATGCGCGGCACCACGTCAAGGAACTGCTGCACCAAGCTGAAATAGCTGTTCAGTTTTGGCCTTTCCGGCCATAGCTGATCCACAACAGACCTCATGGCGCGTCCGGACAACCTATTCAGTTCGGCCCATTCGGCTAATTGGTCAGTCAATGAAAGCGGACGCTCGGGAGAATGGAATTGTGTCCAAAACAGCTGGTCCACTTCACGGTCCATTTGACCCTGGAAGTACTTGGCCGCATTGGCAGCGCTCGCCGCCAAATCCATATACACATCCTCCGAACTCCACAGCCGATCCAGAGGGGCATACCGTGGATCTTCGAACTTCCTCCGCAACATAAAGGATTTCCCAGCTACAATATCCCCGGCTTCCCGCAGCTCCTTCTTCTTCGCCCTCATAGCAGAGCGGATGTCTTTTCTCGTCGCAGCAGCCTTCTCAAGGTCCAATGCCTTCGCTAGGTTTTCCTTTTCAAGAACCCGACAACGGTCGGCGGCGGCTTTTAATTCTATGGCCATCTTGGCCATCTTATCTCGGCTCTCGCCATGCGCGGCCTTCTCGGCTTTCAACTCTTCGGCCGCCTTCAAAGCAGCCGCATTACCAAACCTCGCTTGTTCCTTGGCTCGGGCAAGTTCTGCCCGCAAGGCTTCAACAGTGGCAGCTCCATCTGCAGTCACAACATATTAAAGATACTGGCATCCTGCTCTTACTATGTGGCGTTTACCAGATAATGACACTTACCCTGCGCCTCGTCAAGCCTTTTGTTAACAAGCTCGATGTCGGCGTCTGCCGCATCCAACTGCCATTTTAAATGGGCAAACTCGCTAGTCCGGCTAGCCACTAGAGCTTCCATCACCTGCACATAAAGGCAGTATGGTTATTACTTGGGAATATGATCCTCTGTTCGTCGTTGTTTCCGACGATAACCAGAGTCTCAGGGGCTACTATCTACACAGGGCACACCTAGCATGTGCAGGACTATCATACATTATTTTACGTACCTCAAAGCCTATCAGTAGACTCATAAAGGCTTCATGCAATCCGCATTCGGCGGACGAGATTCTCTCCATCACCGTATTCATCAGCATACGGTGTTCATCTAAGATGGCCGCTCGCCCCACCAACTCCCTCAGAACATCCGATCGCACACCAGACGACGCCGGACTCTTTTGTCTGCTCTCTTCGGGAGCCGGACACTGGGAGCTTCGGGGGTCAATGGGATTATCTTCTGGCCTCATCGGACTCGGAGAGGCCCTCCGTGACGACACTTCGGGGTCGCCCGCTTCCGGAGCGGAGGAGTCCGGAGGAGGCGTTTCGCTCTCCATCATCTCTGGAAGAAGATCCCCTGAAGACGAACTCATTTGAGAGGGGCTAAGGCCCGAACTGCAAAGATATATGCGGTGGTTATTTTCTCAGAAGAAAAAGATGGCATACCTGTACTATTAAAGTATTTCGGGTCACTTACGACTCCCGGGAGAATTGATCCCCCCGCGGACTTTGTGCGGCAAAAGCACCCCCAAGGTAGGACCCTCTGTGGGAGACTTCTTCTCCCGTTTGGAAGCTTCGGCTTCCGAATCCCCGGGCGCAGTCCTTTTCCTCCTCCGGTCGTCTTCATTCATGGAGACGCTCGCTCCCTCGGTTAGAATGGGTAGCCTTGGGGGCCCGCGTCCGCCCGTATTATCCTCCCCGGTATCTTCCTTCAAGGGCTCCATGCAAGGTGCGACCTGGAGCATCTTTTCCAATACCGGATTGTCCAAACCCTCAGGGAGGGGGGCCGAACACCGAATCAACTTCGCCTTTGTTATCCAGTCCTGGTTAAAAAGCGAACTCTCAGAAATAACTTCGTAACAAATGAGAGATAGTATGTTCGGCCGGAAGATTCCTTACCTGTTCGGCGGCGCGGTTACTGCTCAGGCCCATGTCCTCGGTGATTTCCAGACACTCTACTTGAGGTCCAAAGAATGACTTGTACATCTCCTCGTGCATCAGGCCGAGGAAATTTTGAATGACATGCGGTCCCTCGGGATTGAACTCCCACAAGAGAAGGGGCCGGCGTTTGCAAGGCTGGACATGACGAACCAGCATAACTTGTATTACCACAACCAAACTAAAATCTCCATCGAAGAGATCTCGAATGCGGCTTTGCAGTATAGGCACATCCTTGGCTGGACCCCAGCTCAGACCTCTGCTGATCCATGACATCAGTTGTGGTGGAGGGCCCGAGCGGAAAACAGGGGCGGCCGCCCACTTGGCACTTCTAGGAGCCGTGATGTAGATCCACTCCTGTTGCCACAATTCAGACACCTCTGGAATGGAACCTTTGGGCCATGGAGTCCCCGTCATCTTGCATATTGAGGCACCTCCGCACGCTGCATGTTGCCCCTCGATGATCTTCGGCTTTACTTCAATGGTCTTGTGCCACAGGCCAAAGTGAGGGGTAACCCGGAGGAAGGCCTCGCACATGACAATAAATGTCGTGATATGAAGAAAGGAGTCCGGAGCTAGATCATGGAAATCTAGCCCGTAATAAAACATCAAACCCCCGACGAAAGGATCCAGAGAAAGGCCTAGACCTCGGAGGAAGTGGGAGACGAACACGACGTTCTCGTTGGGTTTGGGGGAGGGGACGGCCTGCCCTCGGGCAGGAAGCCGATGCAAAACCTCGGCGGTCAGATATCTGGCCTCCCTCAACTTTTTGATGTCTTCTTCCGTGACGGAGGAAGGCATCCATCGGCCTTGAAGGCTAGATCCGGACATGATTGAAGGTTCGGAGCACCTGACCTGAACCTTGGGTGTTTGAGCTTGAGGTGGGGGAAGGATTCGATTGAGCACGGGAGGGAAAAAATAAAAGCCTTGTCCCTTTATAAAGAGGGTGAATATCAAGCATCCTCTCCGTGGCCGTTTGGACTTGCCTATAGTCTAGGAGTCCTAGAAGCGGTCGGGTTACCCACGCCCGTATTGATGAGAATCCCGGAATAAGGGGACACGATCTCTGCTTTAACAAGACGTGCCAAGGAAACCGCCTCGCATGACACGCTGAGGTGGGACAATAAAACGATTCAAATAAAGGCTTGGCCGTGGTGCGATGTCACACTACGGAATACGTCAGCAGATTAGATTTGTGTAAATATTATTCTCTCTATGGCAATATGTGGAAACTTATTTTGCAGAGCCGGACACTATCTTTGTGTTCAAAATCTTCTATGAAGTACTTGGAGGAGGAACCCGCCTTGCAATGCCGAAGACAATCTGCGTGCCGGACTCGTCGTCATTGAAGCCTAGTTCAGGGGCTACTGAGGGAGTCCTGGATTAGGGGGTGTCCAGATGGCCGGACTATACCTTCAGCCGGACTCCTGGACTATGAAGATACAAGATTGAAGACTTCGTCCCGTGTCCGGAAGGGACTTTCCTTGGCGTGGAAGGCAAGCTTGGCTATACGGATATGTAGATCTCCTACCATTGTAACCGACTTTGTGTAACCCTAACCCTATCTGGTGTCTATATAAACCGGAGGTTTTAGTCCGTAGGACAACATACAGAACAACAATCGTACCATAGGCTAGCTTCTAGGGTTTAGCCTCTCCGATCTCGTGGTAGATCTACTCTTGTACTACCCATATCATCAATATTAATCAAGTAGGACGTAGGGTTTTACCTCCATCAAGAGGGCCCGAACCTGGGTAAAACTTCGTGTCCCTTGCCTCCTGTTACCATCCGGCCTAGACGCACAGTTCGGGACCCCCTACCCGAGATCCGCCGGTTTTGACACCGACACTAACCATAACATGAAACATATGGATCCAAATCAGCCCCTTATGAAGCAACGCATAAACTAGGGTTTAAGCTTCTGTCACTCTAGCAACCCATCATCTACTTATTACTTCCCAATGCCTCCCTCTAGGCCCAAACAATGGTGAAGTGTCATGTAGTCGACGTTCACATGACACCACTAGAGGGATGACAACATACATCTCATCAAAATATCGAATGAATACCAAATTCACATGACTACTTATAGCAAGACTTCTCCCATGTCCTCAGGAACAAACGTAACTACTCACAAAGCATATTCATGTTCATAATCAGAGGGGTATTAGTATGCATAATGGATCTGAAACATATGATCTTCCACCAAGTAAACCAACTAGCATTAACTACAAAGAGTAATCAACACTACTAGCAACCCACAGGTACCAATCTGAGGTTTGGATACAAATATTGGATACAAGAGATGAACTAGGGTTTGAGATGAGATGATGCTGGTGAAGATGTTGATGGAGATTGACCCCTTCCCGATGAGAGGATCGTTGGTGATGCCGATGGTGATGATTTCCCCCTCCCAGAGGGAAGTTTCCCTGGCAGAACAGCTCTGCCAGAGCCCTAGATTGGTTCCGCCTCGTGGCGGCGGAGTTTTGTCCCGTGAGTTAGCTTATGATTTTTTCTCGAAGGAAAGACCTCATATAGCATAAGATGGGCATCAGAGGGCCACCAGGGGGCCCACGAGGCAGGGGGCCGCGCCTAGGGGTAGGGCACGCCCCCACCCTCGTGGTGTGGGCCCCTCTGGTGGATTCTTTCTCCAGTATTTTTTATTAATTCCAAAAATGACTTCTGTGAATTTTCAGGACTTTTGGAGCTGTGCAGAATAGGTCTCTAATATTTGCTCCTTTTCTAGCCCAGAATTCCAGCTGTCGGCATTCTCCCTCTTCATGTAAACCTTGTAAAATAAGAGAGAATAGGCATAAGTATTTTGACATAATGTGTAATAACAGCCCATAATGCAATAAATATCGATATAAAAGCATGATGCAGAATGGACGTATCAACTCCTCCAACCTTTGACCTCGCTTGTCCTCAAGCGAAAGCCGAAATCGAAAAATATGTCCACATGTTTAGAGATAGAGGTGTCGATAAAATAAAATACGGACATGAGGGCATCATGATCATTCTTAGAACAACAACATATATATATTGTCATATGACCTCTTATGCTAAAGTAACAATTCAATCACAATTTCAAGTATGAATCATAAACCTCATCGAGAACCAACAAACTCTAATCTCAGTCATTGAGGCAATTGCAATTTATCATAACATAGGAAAGAGTTAATATAAGAGCTTTTTAGCAAGTCCACATACTCAACCATCCTTTAGTCTTTCATAATTGCTAACACTCACGCGATATTTATGGTTATGAAGTTTTAATCGGACACAGAGAAAGACAGGGGCTTATAGTTTTGCCTCCCAATGTTTTACCTCAAGGGTAATGTCAACAATAATAGTTCATGAAAACCCACATCCGATTAGCCATATATATCAGGATCCTTCCAACACACTGTGCTTGCCAAAGGATAAAATGTAAAAAGGAGAGGTGAAGATCACCGTGACTCTTGCATGAAGTATAAGACAAGAATAAAAGATAGGCCCTTCGCAGAGGGAAGTAGAGGTTGTCATGTGCTTTTATGGTTGGATGCACAAAATCTTAATGCAAAAGAACGTCACTTTATATTGCCACTTGTGATATGGACCTTTATTATGCAGTCCGTCGCTTTTATTTCTTCCACATCACAAGATCATATAAAGCTTATTTTTTCCACATTAATAGGTCATACATATTTAGAGAGCAATTTTTATTGCGTGCACCGATGACAACTTACTTGAAGGATCTTACTCAATCCATAGGTAGGTATGGTGGACTCTCATGGCAAAACTGGGTTTAGGGATATTTGGAAGCACAAGTAGTATCTCTACTTCGTGCATTACGTTGTCTTCCTTGTCCGACGTCAACTCTTTAGCATATCATACTTTAATGAGTGGTCAAAATTATAAAAGATGTCCAAGATTGTATATTTATACGTGAACCTCTCTTTCTTTATTACTTCCTATTAATCGCAACGATGACCAAAAACTATGTTTGTAAACTCTCAATAATTTTTATTCATCATACTCTTTATATGTGAGCTCATTACTCTCCATAAGATCCATATGATCTCTTTATTTCTTTTTATTTCTTCTCTTTTATTTTATTCCCTCAAGATCATAGCAAAATAATCAAGCCCTTGACTCAACACTAATCTTTATTATATATAGCTCACACACTCGATTACATAGGAAGATCATAAGCAAAACTCACAACTAGATCATACTAAAACTTTATTCTACTAGATCAAGATATTATCAAAAGGATCTGTAGCGACCAGACCTCAAATAGTCTGGTCTCTGTGCTTTAGTGTCATCCCTGGATCAGTAATGCTGACACGCACAGTACTTGAAGGATTTATAACAGAGTAGCAATCACACACTTATTACATCAAGTGTCTCAAAAGAGAACATATTACAAATAATATGGCTTAAGGCCATCTAATAACGATAACAGTGGAAGGGTTGGAAGATAAGTGGGTCCATCAACTCCAACGGCATCACTGAGTATAGAACCATGACCTAAGGCTCCTTACTCGTCGTCTGAAAAGTCTGCAACATGAACGTTGCAGCCCGAAAATAGGTCAGCACATGGAATATGCTGGCAATGTAACACATAGAGAGTAGTGAACATAAATAGTCTATACTACATGCATATATGGCTGGTGGAAAGCTCTATGGTTACAGTTTGCGTAAAGCCAATTTTTCCCTACTGCAAAGGAATAAATTTTATTTAACTATCAAGGTGGTTGTTAAACATTGAGAGTGTAGACACCCTCTCAATCCCAATTAAACATCATCATTTAAAACCCAAAAAATTAATTAAAGTCACATGATGAGATTCACAGGATAATCCAAGTACTAGATACTCAAGACGTCCATAACCGGGGACACGGCTAACCATGATTAGTTTATACACTCTGCAGAGGTTTGTGCACTTTTCCCCACAAGACTCGATCTCCTCCGTTGGGATTCTCACACTACATGGTGTTTGAGAAACGGATGACTGAGACATAGTCTTTCAGAAGCGCTAGCACCTTACGATCGGGTAGACCGTTACACCTACTTTCCCCTACATCTGCTAGTCTACCACTATAAGAGTTCACACGACTTAATCAACTATGCTAAAGCCCATAGTAGCTTGTGGTTGCACATGGAAGTTTCTAGTATGAATAATCTTATGATCCCTTTGAGCCTGGGTGGCGGTCCATAAAGAAAAACAGGCAATCGCTGGAATACCCAGGTGCCTCAATCCACCCAGATGTGTATTTAAGTTGCCACCTTAAGTTTAACCATAAATTAAACAATCTCACATCTGTCATGAATACTCTCCAACCCAATCCACGTCTACAAGCATAGCATGGCATAAGCAAACATAGAAGTAACTCCCAGGGTTTGATAATAAAACAGGTAATAGGTACTACCTCAACTACTTCCAAAGCCCACATATTAATCAGATCCTATTCATGCAATTGTTTGGGGTTGATCTAATGCAATAAAACTGGGTAGTAAGAGGTATGATCAAAGTGTTACTTGCCTTGCTGATGATCCGTGAAACCTAGAGATTCGAAGTAGCAAGCGGCGCACTCCGGGTACTCTAACGCAAACACACAAACAAGCATACAATAAGTACTCATCTAATGCATAGTAAAACTCAAGTAAGAGATCTAACCAGAAAGTTCAACTTAAGAACTCCGGTTTGCAAAAAGAAACAAATCAAACGAAACAACGAAAGTCAAACAACGAAAGAAACAAGCTTCGATTACTAATCTGGACCTAAGTCAAATTTTACAGAAGCAAAAACTTGTTTGAGTTGGTTAAACGGAAAGAGGGTTTCGAGATGAAACTCTAGGCGCTTGAATCACCTGATTCCGATAAACGAGCGAAAAGTTAAACTAAAACGAAAATCGGATTAGAAATCGCGATCAGAAATAATCGCGGAAATTCCGAGAAAAAGAAAAAAACTGACGAACAGATTAACGAACAAACGTTCGTTATCTGAAACTAAACGGTGAACTCGTCCGTAAAAACGAACGAACGAGCGAACGCTCGCTAAATAAGTGAACCGATAAAACCGATCTAATAAGATAAAAAATAAAACCTAGGGTTTTAAAAAAAACCCGGATCGGTTTTCTTCAGAAAACTGGCAGCGGACGGCGTGGCTACCTCGTCAGAAATCCGGCGGCTCGGGGCTCCGACGGGGTGGGGCGGCGTCGGCGACGACAGCGTCGGCGGGCGCGGGCGTGGCAAGCGGCGGCGGTGGCAGGCTGCTGCGGGAGGAGGGGTGGGTCGAGGTGGCACGGTGAGGCTGCGGCAGTGGCGGTATTTAAGTGGGGGGGGCGTCCGGATTGGGGAAGGGGGCGCCGGGTCAGGGTCGGCCTCGGGAGGCGTGCCCCGTCCGGACTCGGCGGCGGCGGTGGGTCGGTCTCCCGCGGGGGAAGGCGGCGGCGGCGGCGCGGGCCTGACCTGGCTCGGCTGGGCCTTCGGCCCAGTCGGGCGTGCGGTACTTAAAAAAAACAATTCCGCCGAAACTAAGAAAAATTCTAGAAAATAAAATTAAATTCTAAAAATGCCAAAATAAATTTTCACCGCCTAAATAAAATATTTAGAACGAGATGAACATTTTCTTAGCCCTAAAATGCAGTTTTGAAAAACGTGCATTTTTCCTAAATTCAAATAAACTAGCCAAAAACTCCGAAATAAAATCTTTTTTGATTTTTTTTATCAAATCTTCAATATTTCTTTATTTAGGGAAAGTCGTTTTATTCCCTCTCTCATATTTTTATAATAGAAATAATTGAAGATAAAATAAATAAAATCAAATGATCCTATTTTCAAAATTTGAGAAAACTCAAATATGAAATAACGAAATCCCCAACTCTCTCCGTGGGTCCTTGAGTTGCGTAGAATTTCTGGATCAGGCCAAAAGCAATAAAATATGATATGCAGTGATGATCTAATGTATAACATTCCAAATTGAAAATTTGGGATGTTACAAACCTACCCCCCTTAAGATGAATCTCGTCCTCGAGATTCGGGTTGGCTAGTAAATAGGTGAGGGTGGTCCTTCAGCAGATCTTCCTCTCGCTCCCAGGTGGCTTCATCCTCGATGTGGTGGCTCCACTGAACTTTGCAAAACTTGATAACCTTGCTACGGGTGACTCGGCTGGCATACTCGAGAATCTTGACTGGTTTCTCCTCATAGGTCAAGTCACTATCCAACTGAATCGCTTCCAGCAGCACTGTATCTCTCAGCGGTATATCCGCCATCTCTGTGTGGCACTTCTTCAACTGGGAAACGTGGAACACGTTGTGAACTCCCGACAATCCCTCAGGCAATTCCAACTTATAACCAACTTCTCCCATCCGTTTGAAAACTTTGTATGGTCCCACAAAATGTGGTGCTAACTTTCCCTTAACTCCAAAGCGCTTAACTCCTCGAAGTGGAGATACATGAAGATAAACTCTATCTCCGGCTTCGTAAACTGTCTCCTTGCGTTTAGAATCTGCATAGCTCTTCTGCCTCGACTGGGCTACCTTGAGCCTATCACGAATAAACTTCACCTTCTGTTCAGACTCCTTGATCAAATCTGGTCCAAACAACTAGCGGTCTCCAACTTCGTCCCACGACAATGGTGTTCTACACCTTCTTCCGTACAAGGCTTCAAAAGGGGCCATCTTCAAACTAGATTGATAACTATTGTTGTAAGAGAATTCCGCATATGGCAAGTTGTCATCCCAACTAGATCCATAATCTAGCGCCCAAGCTCTCAGCATATCCTCCAAAATCCGATTGACTCTCTCGGTCTGTCCATCGGTCTGCGGATGAAAAGCTGTACTGAACCCTAGTCTAGTACCCAAAGTTTCGTGTAAATGATTCCAGAACTTTGAGGTAAACTGGGTTCCTCTATCTGATACAATGCTCCCCGGAACTCCATGTAGACATACGATCCTGGTCATGTATATCTTTGCCAACTTAGCACTGGTGTAAGTGATCTTCACTTGGATGAAATGAGCTACCTTCGTCAAGCGATCGACTACAACCCATATCGAGTCATAGCCTGCACGGGTCCTGGGTAATCCCATGATAAAATCCATGCCTAGATTATCCCACTTCCATTCGGGTATCGGCAATGGCTGTAGCAATCCTGCTGGCTTCTGATGCTCTGCCTTCACTCTCTGACATACATCACAAACTGCTACATATTCCGCAATATCCTTCTTCATTCCGGTCCACCAGAAAGTGTCTTTCAAATCCAAATACATCTTGGTGTTTCCTGGGTGAATCGAGTATGGCGAATCATGGGCCTCTTTCAAAATTAGCTTCTTGATCTCCGGGTCATTAGGCACATAAACGCGGTCTTCAAACCATAAGGTATCGTGTTCATCCTGACGAAATCCTTTAACTTTTCCCTTGCTCACCTTCTCCTTTATGGTGGCAATCTCCTTGTCGGCCTTCTGAGCTTCTCTGATCTTATCCATTAGAGTAGACTGAATCTCCAATGCTGCTACATAGCCTCTCGGAACTATCTCCAAACATAGCTCACGAAGATCCTCGGCTAACTCCTTTGGTAATTCTCCGGTCATTAGTGTGTTGACATGGCTCTTGCGGCTCAATGCGTCAGCTACTACATTAGCCTTTCCGGGATGATAATGCAATCTCATATCATAATCCTTGATGAGCTCCAACCATCTCCTTTGTCTGAGGTTCAACTCCTTCTGTGTGAAAATGTACTTCAAACTCTTATGATCCGTGTACACCTCACAATGATTTCCGATGAGGAAATGTCTCCATGTCTTCAAGGCATGCACTACGGCTGCTAACTCCAAATCATGCGTAGCGTAATTCAAACTCTTGGGGCTTAAGCTGTCGTGAGGCATATGAAACCACTCTTCCCTCCTGCATAAGCACTGCTCCAAGTGCTCGACGTGAAGCGTCGCAGTATACCTCATAATCCTTGCGCTGATCTAGCAGAATCAACACTGGCGATGTAACCAAACGTTTCTTCAACTCCTGGAAACTGGCCTCACATTCCTCAGTCCATTTGAACTTTGTATCCTTCTTCAACAACTCCATCATAGGTTTTGCAATTTTCGAGAAATTTTCAATGAACCTCCGATAGTATCCTGTGAGTCCAAGAAAACTCCGGATCTCTCCAACTGTTGTTGGGGCTTCCCAATTTGTCACAGTGACAACCTTGGTGGGATCTACAGCTATTCCTTCTCCGGATATAACATGTCCGAGGAATCCAACTTCCTTCAACCAAAACTCACATTTGCTGAACTTGGCGTATAACTGATGTTCTCTGAGCTTACCAAGTACCAAACTCAAATGTTCTTTATGTTCTTCTTCATTCTTCAAATAAACCAGAATATCATCAATGAACACTACGACGAACTTATCCAAAAACTCCATAAACACCTTCTTCATCATGTTCATAAAATAGGCAGGTGCGTTAGTCAGACCAAATGACATAACAGTATACTCATACAGCCCATACCTTGTGGTAAAAGCTGTCTTAGGTATGTCCTGCTCTTGAATCTTCAACTGGTGGTATCCTGATCGCAAATCGATCTTGGAAAATACCTTAGCTCCTTGCAATTGGTCAAACAAATCATTGATCATCGGCAGTGGGTACTTATTCTTGATCTTCACTTCATTCAATCCTCGATAATCAACAACCATCCTTAACGATCCATCCTTATTTTCCACTAGAAGTACTGGTGATCCCCAAGGTGATGAACTTGGGCGAATATATCCCTTATCCAGTAACTCCTTAATCTACTTCTTAATCTCCTACAAATCCTTTGCAGGCATTCTATACAGTCTCTTAGATATTGGTCCTGTGCCTGGCAAAAGCTCAATCAAAAACTCAATGTCTCTATCTGGTGGCATGCCTGGAAACTCTTCTGGAAATACATCTGGAAAATCCTTTACCACTGGTACCTCCTCCTGTACAACTCCTGATAAGGAATTTACTTGAGTCCTATTTGGCACATGCCGTGATACATACTTGATCCTTCTTCCCTCTAGGGTGGTAAGCAAAATCGACTTAGTGGCGCAATCGAGGTTTCCTCCATACATCGATAGCCAATCCATACCCAGAATTACATCCAAACCTTGCGATTCCAAAATGATTAAATCCGAGGGAAACACATGCCTACCTATGCTCAATGGAACTTGAAAACATCCTTTACTGGCCATATACTCGGCTCCCGGTGAGCTTACTAACATAGGTGTTCTAAAAACCTTGGTGGGCAGTTTATACTTATCCATGAATCCCCTTGATATGTATGAATGCAATGCATCAGTATCAAAAAGAATGATTGCAGTAAATGACTTAACCAAAAACTTACCTATTACTGCATCTGGCTGGGCTTCAACCTCCTCCACGTTAACGTGGTTCACCTGTCCCCTATTGAAAGGGTTCGGCTTCTTCCCAGAGCTTCCATTGCCATTTCCATTCTGGGCTTCAGGACATTCATTGGCATAATGTTCGGTCTTCTGACACTTATAACAAGTGACTTGGCTCAGGTCTCTGTTGGCTGGGGTTGATGGGTTGGTACGGTTCTAACCGTTGCTTCCCCCATTCCCATTACCATTCTAGAGGCCATTATGATTATGAGAACTCCCTCCTCCATGGGTATGCTGAAAATGTCCTCCCAATTTCGGGGTAAAACGTGGCTTCTGCTGAGCTCCTGAATTGTATTTCCCTTGTCCGTACTTCCTCTTGCGGTTCTCAATCTGATGCTGCTTCCCTTCTATCATAAGAGCACGATCTACCAACTCCTGGTAGTTGTTAAAAGTTGCTACCATCAACTACATGCTCAACTCATCATTCAGTCCTTCCAGAAACTTCTCCTTCTTAGCTGCATCCGTAGCAACGTCATCCGGGGCATAACATGCTAACTTACTAAAGTCATCCACATATTGGCCAACTGTCCGTCCTCCTTGGCGCAAGTTGCAAAACTCACGCTTCTTCATGGCCATAGCTCCCGCTGAAACATGGGCAGTACGGAAAGCCTATTGAAACTGATCCCATGTGACAGTGTCGATAGGATAAGTGGCTGTGAAATTCTCTCACCATGATGCTGCGGGTCCTTCAAGCTGATGTGCGGCAAAACGCACCTTTTCCGCATCTGTGCATCCTGCTGTGGTCAATTCCCTCCCTGTCTTGCGGAGCCAATCATCTGCCACTATCGGCTCGGTGCTACTGGAGAACACCGGCAGATTCAATCTAAGGAAATGGGTTAAGTGATCAACAGGTGGTGGTGGTGGTGGGTTGTTGTTGTTGTTCCCCTGATTCCGATTCTGGACTAGCAACTGCATCAATGCATTCTGCTGCTGGATCAACTGAGTGAGCTCCGGTGGGAAAGCAAATCCATTGTCACGTCTCGGAGGCATCTGAGGGTTTAGAAAAGATGAGAATATGGAATAGATTGAGGCCTAGAGAGAAAACACTACCCATATGCACATGAGGCAAGAGCAAACAAAATCACTGCATTCAATTCAACCAAGGGCATACAATCGGTCTAGAACTATCGTTACAAAAGTGCTTGGACTATGCTATACACATGGTGGAATTCTACTACTGTGATGGTGGTCTACTAGAAAAACTACTCCGATGAAGACTCCATGATATCCGCTCCAGCTTCATCAACATAGTCATCATTGCTATCGTCTGGGTCTGAGTCGGTGTCATCGATGATGATGTAGTTCTCCGGGCAAGTGGAATTGTCATCTTCTCCTCCTGGCGCGGGATCTCCCATGAAAAATCCTAGCTTCCTGGTCAGGTCATCATTCTTCTCCACTAATACTTCGATTTCCTCCATATAGTCTTCGCGTGTAGCCTTGAGTTCTTCCTCCAGCTCTGTGATTCTTGTCATCGCCTTCTTCAGATCTATCATGCCGGCGCACATCTGGTTCTCCTAACGTCGAATGTGCAGGTTTAACTCCTGGATAAAAGCTGTGATTGATCTATCCTTCCTTGTGCTGATCATCTCCCATTGCTCATCTCGGCGCCCACAAATCTGGTAGATAGTATCCTTGAGATCATTGCGGTAAACTTCTCCAATACGTCCCATGGTGGTGTGGGCTGCCATGCTCTTTCCTAGACTCCAGGTTGGTGCATCAAAGGAAAACTCTATGGGCTCGGTGACTGGCGCGAACGTCCTTCCTAGAACTTGAACTTGAATCATCCAGCGCTCCTCCTCGGGTAAAGTGGCGTTGTAGGTCCCGGTGAAGCTTGGTACTCCGATGTTCAGGTACTTAGTGACTTCCTTCATGTGGCGTCCAAAGGGTGTATCTTCATCCGGTTGCGTGAACTTGTTCCTTGCATCCTCCATCCTAAAAGAGTAGAAAAGATGAGAAGTCAGAAATGAGAAGAGAGTGGTGATCTAGGTCTTTATCTTAGTGGTCATGTCCTATAGTCAATGTGTGCTCTGATACCATCTTGTAGCGACCAGACCTCAAACAGTCCGATCTCTTTGCTTCAGTGTCATCCCTGGATCAGTAATGCTGACACGCACAGTACTTGAAGGATTTATAACAGAGTAGCAATCACACACTTATTACATCAAGTGTCTCAAAAGAGAACTTATTACAAATAATATGGCTTAAGGCCATCTAATAACGATAACAGCGGAAGGCTTGGAAGATAAGTGAGTCCATCAACTCCAACGACATCACTGAGTATAGAACCATGACCTAAGGCTCCTTACTCGTCGTCTGAAAAGTCTGCAACATGAACGTTGCAGCCCGAAAATGGGTCAGCACATGGAATATGCTGGCAATGTAACACATAGAGAGTAGTGAACATAAATAGTCTATACTACATGCATATATGGCTGGTGGAAAGATCTATGGTTACAGTTTGCGTAAAGCCAATTTTTCCCTAATGCAAAGGAATAAATTTTATTTAACTATCAAGGTGGTTGTTAAACATTGAGAGTGTAGACACCCTCTCAATCCCAATTAAATATCATCATTTAAAACCCAACAAAATTAATTAAAGTCACATGATGAGATTCACATGATAATCCAAGTACTAGATACTCAAGGCCTCCATAACCGGGGACACGGCTAACCATGATTAGTTTATGCACTCTGTAGAGGTTTGTGCACTTTTCCCCACAAGACTCGATCTCCTCCATTGGGATTCTCGCATTACATGGTGTTTGAGAAACGGATGACCGAGACATAGTCTTTCAGAAGCGCTAGCACCTTACGACCGGGTAGACCGTTACACCTACTTTCCCCTACATCTGCTAGTCTACCACTGTAAGAGTTCACACGACTTAATAAACTATGCTAGAGCCCATAGTAGCTTGTGGCTGCACACGGAAGTTTCTAGTATGAATAATCTTATGATCCCTTTGAGCCTGGGTGGCGGTCCATAAAGAAAAACAGGCAATCGCTGGAATACCCAGGTGCCTCAATCCACCCAGATGTGTACTTAAGTTGCCACCTTAAGTTTAACCATTAATTAAACAATCTCACATCTGTCATGAATACTCTCCAACCCAATCCACGTCTACAAGCATAGCATGGCATAAGAAAACGTAGAAGTAACTCCCAGGGTTTAATAATAAAACAGGTAATAGGTACTACCTCAACTACTTCCCAAAACCCACATATTAATCTGATCCTATTCATGCAATTGTCCGGGGATTGATCTAATGCAATAAAACTGGGTAGTAAGAGGTATGATCAAAGTGTTACTTGCCTTGCTGATGATCCGTGAAACCTAGAGATTCGAAGTAGCAAGCGGCGCACTCCGGGTACTCTAACGCAAACAAACAAACAAGCATACAATAAGTACTCATCTAATGCACAGGTAAAACTCAAATAAGAGATCTAACCGGAAAGTTCAACTTAAGAACCCTGGTTTGCAAAAAGAAACAAATCGAACAAAACAACGAAAGTCAAACGGCGAAAGAAAAAAGCTTCGATTACTAATATGGACCTAAGTCAAATTTTACAGAAGCAAAAACTTGTTTGAGTTGGTTAAACGGAAAGATGGTTTCGAGACAAAACTCTAGGTGCTTGAATCACCTGATTCCGATAAACGAGCGGAAAGTTAAACTAAAACGGAAATCAGATCAGAAATAATCGTGGAAATTCCGAGAAAAAGAAAAAAACTGACGAACAGATTAATGAACGAACTTCCCAAAACCCACATATTAAAAAGATCCTATTTATGCAATTGTTTGGGGATTGATCTAATGCAATAAAACTGGGTAGTAAGAGGTATGATCAATGTAACGCCCTCGATGCGGCTACATCTCCCACGTGTCGAAGCACGACTTAGAGGCATAACCGCATTGAAAGCAATGTCGCAAGTGAGGTAATCTTCACAACAACCCATGTAATAAATAAGGGAAAATATACATAGTTGTCTTACACTCGCCACGTCACACAAATAGCATAAATATCATTACATTCATCCAGTTACACTCAAGGTCCGACTACGAAACCAAAATGAAGATAAACCCCGAATGCAACAATGTCCCCGATCTCCCCGACTGGGCACCACTACTGATCGTCTGGAAAGGAAACGTAGTATCGTCCTGAGTCCTCATCGAACTCCCACTTGAGCTCAGTCGAATCACCTGGAGCAGTATCATCGGTCCCTACATCTGGTTTTGGAAGTAAAATGTGAGTCAGGGGACTCAGCAATCAAGAGTATTTAAGCTTATAGGTAGGTAAAAGGTATGAGGTGGAGCTGCAGCAAGCGACTATCATATATGGTGGCTAACATACGCAAATGAGAGCGAGAAGAGAAGGCAAAGGCACGGTCGATCAACTATGATCAAGAAGTGATCCTAGAACAACCTACGTTCAAGCATAACACGAGACTGTGTTCCCTTCCTGGACTCCACCGAAAAGAGACCATCATGGCCACACACTTTGTTGATTCATTTTAATTAAGTTAAGTTTCAGGTTTTCTACAACCGGACATTAACAAATTCCCATCTGCCCATAACTGCAGGCACGGCTTTTGAAAGATCAAATCCCTGCAGGGGTGTCCCAACTTAGCCCATCACAAGCTCTCACGGTCTGAAAGTGCTAGTGATCGACTAGAGGGGGTGCGGGGTGAATAGGCGATTTTTATGGAAGTCTTCAAAACATGGAAGTTTCGAAGACAAACGATAGGAATAAACCTATTACCATGCAGTGGAAGGTAGACTACACTAAGCAAGCCATAGTCAAGTATTCAATGAAGTGAAAGCACAATGACTAATAGCAGCTAGGCAATATAGATCAGGTAGGAAGATAGTGTGAAGCCAAACAGAACAAGCAGTCACTCAGTGAAGACAAAAGATAATGCAATCATACAATGACTTCACCAGGACCAACAGTAAGTAAAGGGATGGGAAGGATGAAACCATTGACTTGTTGAAGACAATGATTTGTTGGACCAGTTCCAGTTGATGTGACAACTGTACGTCTAGTTAGGGAGGCTGAGATTCAACTCAGAAGACCACGTCTTCACCTTATTCCCCTTGAGCTAAGGACACCCAGTCCTCGCCCAATCACTCTGTTAAGTCTTCAAGGTAGACTTCCAAACCTTCACAGACTTCGTTCACCGGCGATCCACAATGACTCTTGGATGCTCAGAACGCGACGCCTAACCGGCTGGAGGATTCACAGTCCTCAAGTGTAATAAGTCTTTAGATCACACAGACAGGAAGACTTAAGTGATGCCTAACACTCTTTGGCTCTGGTTGTTTAGGGCTTTATCCTCGCAAGGAATTCTCTCTCAAAGGCTTCGAGGTGGGTTGCTCTCAAACGACAAAAGCCGTGCACTAACTCTGAGTATCCAACCGTTTATGGTTGTAGGGGGTGGGATATTTATAGCCACTAGGCAACCCGACCTGATTTGTCCGAAATGACCCTGGGTCACTAAGGAACTGACACGTGTTCCAACGGTCAGATTTCAAACACACATGGAAACTTTACTTGGGCTACAAGGAAAGCTGACTTATCCAACTCTGAATAAGATTTGCTCTCATAGTCTTCACTCGAAGACATAGGATTTTGGTTAAGCATCACTTCAGTCATTCTGACTGGTTCTCTTGGATCCCACTTAATAGTACGGTGGTTCCTATGACTCAACAAAGAAGAAAAAGAATGACGAAACAACTAAGTCTTCGTGCTCCATAGTCTTCACACGTTGTCTTCTCTTGTCATAGTCTTCAATGTGAATGTCTTCACATCCCACCTTTGACTTCAATGTCTTCATACATTTTTAGGGGTCATCTCTGGTAGTAAAACCGAATCAATGAGGGACGTCTACCTGTGTTATCCTGTAATTCTCACAAACACATTAGTCCCTCAACCAGGTTTGTCGTCAATACTCCAAAACCAACTAGGGGTGGCACTAGATGCACTTACAATCTCCCCCTTTTTGGTGATTGATGACAAACTGGTTGAAGTTTTCAATGGGGAATAAAATATGTGAAATTGTAAAGGATAGGGTATTGTCTTCATAAGTTGCAAGGGCTCCCCCTGAAGATGTGCATATAAGTAATTTGCTTTTGGAATGCAAATGCACATGGCAGGTTGTACTTGTGGAGATCCTCTTCAACCTATGATGACAATTCATCATGCAAGATATGATGTAACGAAGATAATGACCTGCATAATGAAAAATGGACGTCTACAAAATGATCTAAGTGCGGAATTTATCATCGCACATGCGGAATTTATCATCGCATCACAGAATAGCAAATAAGTAGCAGACGACCATCGAGTTTAAGTGTTACATCTCAAAGAACCAAATGTATCGAAAACGAGAGTTGTAAGCACTTGGCAAAAGTAGCACAAAGTAAAGCAACCACCCATATTGACCCGCTTGAAGACTATCAGCTCATATGCTTCTCCCCCTTTTGTCAGTGAGGACCAAAAAGGTTTGAAGACATAGAGCGCCTACTCGTTCCCATGAGGTGCAGGCGAGGCAGCAGGGTCATCGTTGAGATCCGATGGTGCAGAAGAACTTGGTGCAGTGTCGACATGCACTGAAGTTGGAGGAGGTGAAGTTGCATCATCTTGGTCATCGATGACTCTGGCATTGATGGTCGCAGCTAAGGACGAGTAATCAGAGTCTTCAAGTGAGGGAGTCCGACGCAAGTGAGCATTTCTAGGAGGAGTTGAGTCAAACTTGAACCGTTCGGTGAAGCCATCATCTTGCAGATTAGCTTCAGCACTAAGTAGGGTCAAACTCTTCCACGACCTCCGACAGGTTTCATGAGTGACAAAGGCATTCTTGGTGGCAAGATTGCGAATGCGGTTGACATCCACCAAGAGGCTTTTGCATCTGACGCTTAAGCCAGTCGTGATGTTTGTCCTGTTTCTGATGCAGCGCGACGAGAAGCTCTTGGTCATTTAGGACACGAGATCGTCTTCGAGGCCTTTGCGCAATGGTGCTGCCAGTGGCATCAGTTTGAGCGCGAGGGGCACGTGTGTTTCCAGCAAGGGATAAACACGAGAAACTTCTGGAACTCCTTCAATGGCTGGGTGAAGCTTTGGTGATCAACATTGTGAAGATAAATGGGATCCTTAGCGGCTCTGGGTAAATAGCTTCAACTGACAGATCAACCTCGGGAAAGAATATAAGATGATTGCGCGCAGACGGCTGATAGTTGAAGGTGAGTGAGGCTTGATTAGACGCATGACCCATGGAGCATAGAATTTCAACCCAAAGATGTCGGAGCCAGATGCAGCCAACTTCCATGATGAAGAAGTCTTGAGCCTTGAAGCTGATGCCATTGAAAATATAGAAAACCAAAGTCTTCATTGCTCCTTCAAGCTTCTGCAGATGAGTGTCCTTTGACAGGCCATAGAGTCTTCCTGATGATATGGTAAATGGTGCGAGGCAGGTACTCTAGGTCTTCAACAAAGAACTCAGATGGGTATTCAGCGTCGTGAGGCAGAGGCTTCATCATGCTCAGCATTTGACTCATGTTGGGTTCTGGCTTCTGAAATATGCTTTCCAAGGCATTTTGGTGTTGTTGACAACCTGGTTCATAATATTCACCAGGAGTGGGCAGGCCTGTGAGCTCAATGATATCAAGAGCTTTAGCTTCATGATGGACATTGCCTGTCATCCACTCAAGGACCCAAGTCTTTGGATCCCTATTGTAGCCTCGAATGTGGAGAGTTGCATAGAACTGGAGCAGAAGCTCTTCATTCCAGTGCTCCTTGTCAGTGACAAACTGCAACAATCCAGCATCTCTGAAGCAATATAACGCTTCTTCAAGGCAGGGCAGGCTAGCTATAGCTTCAGAGTCTAGGCGCATATGTGGAAATATGCGCCCTTGATTGTATAGAACGCAGGAATAGTAGCTGCGCTGCTGATAGCTCCAGAACTGATCTGAGGAAATGCGAGGTCTGGTATAAGGATTCTTGGAGCTGTTGAAGAAGGTATTATGTCCCACGAAGCCATTCACATTGAAGACCCCAGGTGAAGTGGCAGTGCCTGGGAATCGTGGAAGTCTTGGCTTTGGTTTTTGGACTTGAGGTCTGTGCTCGACGTGATACTCAAATTGTGGACCAGTAGCAGGCGGAGGAGTCAGAATGGGCCATCGGATCATAACAGGCTGACCACGATCAAATGCCAGCTCCATTGTGTGAGGTCTTGGAGGGGGAACTGGAGCATTGGCATTGTCGTCATGGGCTTCAGGGGCCACATTTGCTTCAGGTGCATGGACTTCTGGCACCACAGTAGCTTCAGGCACCACATTAGCTTCAGGCACCACATTAGCTTCAGCCATGACCACATCATTGGCTTCAGTGTTGATATTGGTGGTCGCCTCAGGATTGTTCACCTCCACCTCAGGAGCTGGAGGGTCGGTCACGTTCTCCTCGAGAACAACATCTTGGTGCGACGAGGGTGTGGCAACTCTTTCTGCTTCAACTCCTGGTTCTTCTTCATCGGCTTATGCAGCCGGAATATCTTCAGCCATTTTGGCTTCAGATTCAGACACATGCACAGTGGGAGTGACTTGGGGCCTTGGTCCTTTGCAAAGCCTGCGTAATGCTGGCGACGCTTGTGGAGATGGAGTGTGGGCCACAAAGTCATTGTCATCTTGCACTGGTGAGGTAGCTTGCGGTTGGGGAGAGCTTGGGGTGTATTGTTGTTGTGGGTGATCAGCCCACGATGCATCCTGAGCAGTTGGCGTCAGAGGACGACCAATGCTGATGAGTTCGCTGTGCGTGAGCACAGGCGATGATACCAACTGGTTCTCGATCTGAGGAAGGACTTCATCATCTTCAACATTGTCGTGAGGACCAATGTCTTCAGCTGCGGTGGGGTCAACAGCTGGATTGTCTTCAGCTTCAGGAGCCTCTGTGGAAGCAGGCTCATGAACTATCAACTGGCGCTCTCGATGTTCTGACTCAGGAAGAGCCACTGAGATTGGCTCGATATTGAGGGGCTCTGTGGAAGCAACCCGATCTCTCTTCTTGGTTTTGCGTTTCTTGGTTGGAGGAGCATCATTGGTAGTGCCCTTGGTTTTGCGTTTTCTGGCTTCAGCTTTAGCAGCCCTTGTTTTCTTCAGTTCAGAAGCCACTGTGGGGACCTTAGGCTTCAAGCCTGTCATACTAGCTGGGAAGACAATTGGATGTACTGCCGGCCTTGGTGCTGCAGGTTCTGCCACACACTGGCTTCTTCTTCTTCTTGGCCGCCATTCGTGTTGGGTCCCTAGGTCGCCCCAAGGCCTTGCGCTTTTCAGCCTCATTGTATCCTTGGACACATTTAGCAGCAAGATCCTTCATGCGCTCACGAGAACCCTTGGCTTCTTCGCGTTTGGTTCGGAAAGCTTCCTTAAGCTCATGCATCATGGTCTGAAGTTCTGAATGTCTTCAACATTGAGCTTGGCCATGTGCTTCTTGAACTGAAGCCTTTTCATAATCATCTTATGCTTCAGTTCAACAATCTTCTGAGCTAGAGCCAGCTCAGCAGCAATGGCTCTGTGGAAGGCGACGCTCAGGCCAATCGGAAGCTGAAGATCATCAAAGCTGACATTTGGGTTGTCAAACCACTCATCAATGAAGTGTTGATGATTTCAACATCAAAGAGAGGAGGTCATTGAAGATTTCTGCCTCTTGCTTGCTCTTGATCAACTGCTCAAGAGCATCATCGCCAAGATCGCGTCGCTGGACAGATCAGTGGCGTCATTGCGCAGAATAGGCAGCAGCGGTCATGCTTCGCTAGTGGGTTGCAAGGCATCTTCACTTTGGAGGGCTTGGAGATGCGTGACAAATCTTCAGACTACACACTGTGTTCAGGAGGTGTAGTGGCCAGAGGCTTCGCCATAAGAGCTTTGGTGCTAGGGCAGGCTTTGAAAGCTTTAGGCTTCTTTAGCTTCTTTGGCTTCGGTGGTGCAGGTGCTTCGTCAGATTCAGCATCGTCTGCAGGTTTGATCCACGACTGCCCCTTGAACCATAATATGAGTGATGAGACCTTCTAGGTTGTAGAAGGGCCCAACCAGATTGGGTTCAGCTTCTCGTGTGCCATCAGCACGTGGCGCAGAGGGGCCTGGGTTGAAGTCTAATCCCGATACTTCTTGTTTTCCTTGGCAGAGTTCTATTGCCAAACTGATAGTTGCGCTTGAAGAGATTGTCTTCGCGACACCATAACAGAGAGATGGGTCGGCATTAGCAGGCTGAGGTCACAAAGCATGCAGGGGTAAAGCCTTGAGCATAGCTTCGGACTACTGATTTGGCCGAAGGCTTTGTATATGATATCTCCCAGGGCCCTTGAGGCACTCTTTCTCAGCATATTCGTCGGTGACGATCTATACATTGAACCATTCCTCTGCCCAATAGTCTTCGAATCCATTGGATTCGGTTCTTGCGTTCTCCATTGGTCTCTTCTGGATCTGACTTGTATAGCTCATAGAGATCGGTTGGCAGGTCCTTAGCATGTTTCCAACGCTGTCTGCCCCCTTCCTTGCAGATTTTTCCATTGATGCCATGAAGTTTCAAACTGAAAGGCTTCAAAACTGTCAAAGTCTTCCGTCTACTGGTCAGACAAGAACTGGCTTCAGGAGAATTTATATGATGCTGTAAGAATTCTGCAAATGAATGCAGACTATGAGAACCAAGGGATTCTCCCACGGACATGTACCTGTGAGCATTAAGGTGCGAGGGAAGGGGAAGAGGTCATATGCATTCTCAGAAGATTTTGAAGATAAATCAGTTTAGAAGACATTGACCTCATAGTGCGAAGACATTCACTCATAGATAGAGAGTTGGTTCCAGATTTGTACGAATCCACGAATAAGTACAAGTGAGGAATCTAACTACTTTGTGAAGCATAAGTGAACATACTAGGCATATTATGAGATGCAGTATGAAATAGATCCAACTTGTGTGAACAAAAACTGCTTGTGGTAGAAAGTGATGAATCTATAGGATCAAAGGGGCCGTAAAAAGGAGGTTTTATTTACCACACGAAGAACTGCTAGACGGAGTGGGAGAGGAGGCCGAGCAGTTCGATCTTCCATGCCCTAACTTGGCGACGGAGGACACCTACGGCGACGGTGGAGAAGACGATATCCGCGGCCGGCGTGAAGATGGCGTCGGTGAGGTCATGGCAGCTAAGCGCTTCGTCGTTGGCGTCGTCGAGGGCTAGCGGTGGTGCTAGGGTTTGTGTGAGAGTGGAAGAAGGGATAATGACTGTGGTAAGGCATGTATTTATAGGGATAGGGACGGCACAATGTTATTACACAGGTGCCCCTGGCGATTTACATCTGAAGGACACGTGGCTATCATGCAACACATCGGAGGTTGTTCCACGTTCCCACGCACGCCTGTATTGTCGGGTGGTCGTTCCCACTTCTCCGGGTTTCAGGTGAAAGGATTTAGCATTAAAAACAAATTAATGTTTGTCTTTGTGTCTTCTGCTGACAAGGATGCAGAGAAGACATTTTTACAGTGTCAATAGAATGCATATGACTTGGATAGATAGACTTAAGATAGAAGCATAGAGGGTTTAGGGTCCGATCACATTCACTTAGATCAAAAATTCAACGTGAAGACATAGCTATAAGTGAATGCTGTAGAGGACAGAAACCAAATTGAAGATAAACATGAGGCCATGTTAACAGTGAAGACAAACAGAATGCGAAGACTTTGCAAATGTAACGCCATGAGATAGACACTTCAAAGGGAAGAATTTTGGTGGTGGCGTTACCCACCGTAAAGGAAGTATTAGACTCAGACACGGCGCACAATTATCGTGGCGCTCTGAAGTCAAATTCCATGTTAATATACTCACACTCAAAATGTAAGTCTTCATTGATTGAAGACATACTTTACTTCGTGTGTTGCACATCTATGTCATCAACATGCTTAAGTGTTAGGATGTGTGCCTGATCACATGACATTTGAGGATTCCAAGATATTTAGCTCACACCGTAACTTGCAAAACCTCTTCTCATCCAAGGGCTTGGTGAAGATATCTGCCAATTGCTCTTTAGTGTTGACGTGTATGATATCAATATCTTCCTTCATAACATGATCTCTGAGAAAGTGATGACGAATTTCAATGTGCCTTGTCTTCGAGTGCTGAACTGGGTTGTTGGCAATCTTGATGGTGCTTTCGTTGTCGCAGTAGAGTGGCACTTGCTTCAGATGAATGCCATAGTCTTTGAGTGTTTGCTTCATCCATAGAAGCTGAGCGCAGCAAGATCCAGCAGCAAGGTATTTAGATTCAGCAGTGGAGAGAAATACACAGTTTTGTTTCTTTGAAGACCAACATACAAGTGATCGTCCCAGAAAATGACATGTGCCTGATGTAGACTTGCGATCCACCTTGTCACCAGCATAATCAGCATCCGAGAATCCAACTAGATCAAACTCTGAGCCCTTTGGATACCATAATCCTAGTGTTGGGGTGTAAGCCAAATATCTGAGAATTCGCTTCACAGCTAAGTGATGCGATTCCTTTGATGCCGCTTGGAACCGGGCACACATGCAAACACTAAGCATGATATCTGGCCTAGATGCACATAAATAAAGCAAGGAACCAATCATGGAGCGGTATACCTTTTGATCGAACTCTTTACCATTATCGTCGGGACCCAGATGGTGTTTGGCTGGCATTGGCGTCATGTAGCCTTTGCAGTCTTGCATTCCAAATTTCTTCAGACAATCTTTGAGGTATTTCTCTTGAGATATAAAGATGTCGTTGCATTGCTGACGTATTTGAAGACCAAGGAAGAACTTCAGCTCACCCATCATGGACATCTGATATTGCTCTTGCATCATATATCCAAACTCTTCACTGTATTTCTGATTGGTGCAGCCGAAGATAATGTCATCCACATATATTTGGCACACAAACAGTTCACCATCATATGTCTTCGTGAAGAGAGTGGGACCGAGGGAACCAGGTTTGAAGCCTTTGCTCTTCAGGAAGTCTTTGAGTGTGTCATACCAAGCCCGAGGGGCTTGTTTGAGTCCATACAGTGCCTTGTTGAGCTTGTACACCATGTCAGGATGTTTTGGATCTTCAAAGCCAGGCGGTTGTGCAACATACACTTCTTCTTCAATCTTGCCGTTGAGAAAAGCGCTCTTCACATCCATTTGATACAGAAGAATATTATGATGATTTGCATAGGCCAGCAGTATGCGTATGGCTTCAAGCCTAGCCACAGGAGCAAATGTTTCATCAAAGTCAATCCCTTCAACTTGAGTGTATCCTTGAGCAACGAGACGAGCTTTGTTTCTGACAACTTGACCATGCTCATCTTGCTTGTTGCGATATATCCATTTAGTGCCTATTATATTGTGCTTACGAGGATCAGGACGCTTAACTAGTTCCCATACATTATTCAGCTCAAACTGCTGGAGCTCTTCTTGCATGGCTTGAATCCATTCAGGTTCCATGAAGGCTTCATCAACTTTCTTGGGTTCAGATATTGAGATGAATGCAAAGTGCCCACCGAAGTTAGCTAGCTGTGTTTCCCTTGAACGAGTGAGTGGACCTGGTGCATTGATGCTATCAATTATCCTTTCAATCTATACTTCTTTGCAGCACGAGGATGGACAGGACGAAGATTTTGCTCTTGCTGATCATTATCATCGTTAGAAGGATTGTCTTCAGGCTGAGCATTGTCTTCAGGTTGATCAGGTGCAGAGATGATAGGTTCCTCTTCAGGCTGAGCTTCAGATGGTATGGTTTCTCCAGTTCCCATAAGTTTGATTGATTCACTGGATGGAACTTCATCTAGCACATTTGGCAGGTGCTCTCTTTGCGAGCCGTTAGTCTCATCGAACCGCACATCCACAGTTTCAACCACTTTATAGTGAAAGAGGTTGAAGACTCTATAGGAGTGCGAATCCTTTCCATATCCAAGCATAAAACCTTCATGTGCTTTCGGTGCAAATTTTGAAGTGTGATGTGGATCCTTGATCCAGCACCTGGCACCAAATACTCTGAAGTAACTGACATTTGGCTTCTTGCCAGTAAGGAGCTCATAGGATGTCTTGTTCAGAGGCTTGTGAAGATAAACACGGTTGATGATATGGCATGTAGTATCAATGGCTTCAGGCCAGAACTTTCTTGGAGTCTTGTATTCATGAAGCATCGTCCGGGCCATCTCAATAAGTGTTTTGTTCTTGCGTTCCACGACGCCATTCTGCTGCTGCGTGTACGGAGTTGAGAATTCATGTGTGATGCCCAAAGTATCAAGATAAGTATCTAGGCCTGTGTTCTTGAATTCAGTGCCATTGTCACTTCTGATGTGCTTGATCTTGACACCATAGTTGTTCATGGCTCGATTGGCGAAGCATCTGAAGACATCCTGCACTTCAGTCTTGTAGAGGATTATATGCACCCAAGTATATCTTGAATAATCATCAACAATGACAAAGACATAGAGACAAGCAGTAGTAGTAAGAGTTGAGTAATGAGTGAGACCGAAAAGGTCCATGTGGAGCAGTTTGAAGGGTTGAGTCGTTGTCATGATTGTCTTCGAGGGATGCTTGGCCCTCGTCATCTTTCCTGCTTCACAGGCACCGCATAAGTGATCCTTCTTGAACTTGACGCCCTCAATGCCTATGACATGCTTCTTCCTTGCAAGGGTGTGCAGGTTCCTCATGCCAGCATGCCCTAGCCTCCGATGCCAGAGCCAGCATTCAGAAGCTTTTGCTAGAAGACAACACGGCAAGTTATGGTCCTGCTGAGAAATCTACCACGTACAAATCATCTTTTTGATACCCTTCAAAGACTAGAGACTTGTCAGATTCCATTAGAACAAGGCAATGATATTTTCCAAACATCACAATCATGTTCAAATCGCAAAGCATTGAGACAGACATTAAGTTCAAGCCAAGGGATTCAACAAGCATGACTTTATCCATGTGTTGATCCCTTGAGATTGCAACTCTACCTAGACCCAATACCTTGCTTTTACCAATGTCAGCAAATGTGATGTGACTTTTGTCAGATGGACGTAAGGTTGAGTCCATGAGAAGACTTCGCTTGCCAGTCATGTGATTAGTACACCCACTATCAATAATCCACTCTGAAGCAGCTAGTGTCGTACCCTACAGTGCAGTTAGGGGGATAGGCTTCACTAAGAGAATTGTGAAGCATAAACATTTGACAAGCAAGTGGATTATGAAAGCTTAGATCGAGGTTAGGACTGATAGGGCAAGTAGCAAGCGACTCAGGAACAAAATACATAATAAGACCATTTGGGCATTTGATCTTGTGCCCTACAAGATGTTTAAGGTCCCCAGCAATAGCTTCAGACGAATTTGATTGTCGGCTGGAGACCTTTCCCTGCAAAAGAGAGTTAAGCTTTCTTAGCCACCCACATCTTCAAGGATGGCTTCGAAGCAATGAGTCTAAGTGCAGCATCTAAGAATTTTGGATTTGGAGCCCTAGCAAAAAGTCTTGTAGGTGGACAATAGTACTCATAAGAATAAGCAGAGTAGTTCTTGGTCTTATGAACATGGCGGTTTGATGAAACGCGCTCATATTCATAGGCCTGAGTATGGCTTCCCTGCAAAACATTTGCATTAGTGCAACTCAGGTGAGTCCTTTGTCTTTATGAAGCCTTTGGACCATACGAAGCCTGTGGTTTGGGGTTTGTCTTCTTCACTTGTGGTGTCATGATGACATTCACAGGAAGATTCTCCAGCAACCTTTTTGACACCCAGAATTTCTTCATAGGTGGCCCATTCCTGCAGTTAGTACCAATATACCTGGCAAACACTTCACCATTCTGATTCTTAAACAGTTTATAGTTTGCATCAAAGGATTCATCAATAACAATGGGATTAGCACAATTGAAGCCTGACAGGGTGGATGGATCCACTGAGGGTTCCTTTGCAGCAACCCATGTGGTTTTGGGGTACTGCTCAGGTTTCCAGTAAGAGCCATCAGCATTCATTTCCTTTCGAACCCAAGACCCTCTTTTCTACGGTTTCAGTTCAGGATCTGCTTTTGACGACATCACATAGTGTCTGATGCCCTTTGAGACTTTTGTACATCCCTGTTTCAAGCAATGTCTTCAACCTAGCATTTTCATCAGCAATAGCAATGGTATCCTCAGCAGAGGGGTTAGTTACCACATCAACAGTTGAAGATATTGCAATAGTAGCAGCAGTAGAACATCCAGCAACAGAAGTAGCATTGTCACGCTCAATGCATTTAAGACATGGTGGTTCAAATCCTTCCTGAGCGGAACTGATCTGTTTGGCGTGAAGTGACTCATTTTCCTTTTGAAGATCTTCATGAGCCGCTCTCAATTTCTCAAGATCTTGCTTCCTTTGAAGATAATCATAGGAAATCTTTTCATGAGTTGTTGAGAGAGTTTCATGACAACTTTCAAGTTCCTCATACTTAACATGAAGATTTTTTATGTCTTCAATTAAGGACTGAGATCGAGTCATTTCAGCGTCTAACAGGTCATCGCTTTTGCCTAATAGTTTTTGAATATGTTCCATAGCTTTCCGTTGTTCAGTTGCAATTTTAGCAAGTGTTTCGTAGCTGGGTTTGGAACCACAATCAGAGTCATCTTCACTGGATGTTTGATAGTGAGTAGTGTGTGTGTTTATCTTGGCACCGCGTGCCATGAAGCAGTAGGTGGGAGCGGAGTAGTCCTTGTCATTTGCATCGGTGTCGGTGATGAAGTCATTGTCTTCAGTGTTGATGATGGACTTGGCAACGTATGCTGTAGCCAGACTCGCAACGCCAGAATCGGACTCCTCCTCAGACTCCACCTCCGCCTCCTCAGAAGCGGACTCCTCCTCTGAATCCATTTCCTTGCCAACAAACGCACGAGCCTTGCCAGATGAGCTCTTCTTGTGTGATGAAGACTTTGAGGAAGACTTGGAAGAAGACTTTGAGTATTATTCTTCTTCTTGTCATCAGAATCATACTCCTTGCTCTTCTTCTTCTTGTTGTTCTCATTGTCCCACTACGGACACTCAGAGATGTAGTGGCCAGGTTTCTTGCACTTGTGGCATGTTCTCTTCTTATATTCATGAGCATAAGCTTCATCATTCCTTGAGCTTGATCATGAAGACTTTCTGGAGCCTTTCTTCTTGGTGAATTTTTGGAACTTCTTCACAAGCATAGCAAGCTCCTTTCCAATGTCTTCAGGATCATCAGAACTGCTGTCAGATTCTTCTTCAGATGAGGAGACAGCTTTTGCCTTCAAGGCACGAGTTCGCCCATAGTTGGGACCATAGATGTCTCTTTTCTCAGAAAGCTGAAACTCATGTGTGTTGAGCCTCTCAAGTATGTCAGACGGATCGAGTGTCTTGAAGTCAGGACGTTCTTGAATCATCAGGGCTAGGGTGTCAAACGAGTTTTCAAGTGATCTCAGGAGTGTCTTGACGACTTCATGCTTGGTGATCTCAGTAGCGCCAAGGGCTTAAAGCTCATTTGTTATGTCAGTGAGTCGATCAAACGTGAGCTGGACATTCTCATTGTCATATCTCTTGAAGCGGTTGAAGAGGTTGCGAAGGACACTGATTCTCTGATCTCTCTGGGTTGAGACGCCTTCGTTGACCTTGGAGAGCCAGTCCCAGACTAGCTTAGATGTTTCCAAAGCACTCACACGGCCATACTGTCCTTTGGTCAGATGACCACAGATGATGTTCTTGGCAGTGGAGTCCAGTTGAACGTACTTCTTGACATCAGCAGCGGTGACACCTTCACCAGCATTGGGAACGCCATTCTTGACGACATATCATAGGTCGACATCAATGGCTTCAAGATGCATGCGCATCTTATTCTTCTAGTAGGGATATTCAAATCCATCGAAGACTGGGCACGCAGTGGAGACTTTGATTATCCCTAGAGTCGACATAGCTAAAACTCCAGGTGGTTAAATCGAATCACACAGAACAAGGGAGTACCTTGCTCTGATACCAATTGAAAGTGCTAGTGATCGACTAGAGGGGGGTGTGAATAGGCGATTTTTATGAAAGTCTTCAAAACATGGAATTTTCGAAGACAAACGATAGAAATAAACCTATTACCATGCAATGGAAGGTAGACTACACTAAGCAAGCCATAGTCAAGTATTCAATGAAGTGAAAGCACAATGACTAATAGCAGCTAGGCAGTATAGATCAGGTAGGAAGATAGTGTGAAGCCAATTAGAACAAGCAGTCACTCGGTGAAGACAAAAGATAATGCAATCATACAATGACTTCACCAGGACCAACAGTAAGTAAAGGGATGGGAAGGATGACACCAGTGACTTGTTGAAGACAATGATTTGTTGGACCAGTTCCAGTTGATGTGACAACTGTACGTCTGGTTAGGGAGGCTGAGATTAAACTCAGAAGACCACGTCTTCACCTTATTCCTCCTTGAGCTAAGGACACCCAATCCTCGCCCAATCACTCTGGTAAGTCTTCAAGGTAGACTTCCAAACCTTCACAGACTTTGTTCACCGGCAATCCACAATGACTCTTGGATGCTCAGAACGCGACGCCTAACCAGCTGGAGGATTCACAGTCCTCAAGTGTAATAAGTCTTCAGATCACACAGACAGGAAGACTTAAGTGATGCCTAACACTCTTTGGCTCTGGGTGTTTAGGGCTTTATCCTCGCAAGGAATTCTCTCTCAAAGGCTTCGAGGCGGGTTGCTCTCAAACGACAAAAGCCGTGCACTAACTCTGAGGAGCCAACCATTTATGGTTGTAGGGGTGGGCTATTTATAGCCACTAGGCAACCCGACCTGATGTCCGAAATGACCCTGGGTCACTAAGGAACTGACACGTGTTCCAAAAGTCAGATTTTAAACACACACGGCAACTTTACTTGGGCTACAAGCAAAGCTGACTTACCCAGCTCTGGATAAGTTTTGCTCTCATTGTCTTCGCTCGAAGACATAGGATTTTGGTTAAGCATCACTTCAGTCATTCTGACTTGTTCACTTGGACCCCACTTAACAGTACGGTGGTTCCTATGACTCAACAAAGAAGAAAAAGAACGACGAAACAAATAAGTCTCCGCGCTCCATAGTCTTCACTCGATGTCTTCTCTTGTCATAGTTTTCAATGTGACTGTCTTCACATACCACCTTTGACTTCAATGTCTTCATACATTTTTAGGGGTCATCTCTGGTAGTAAAACCGAATCAATGAGGGACTTCTACCTGTGTTATCCTGCAATTCTCACAAACACATTAGTCCCTCAACCAGGTTTGTTGTCAATACTCCAAAACCAACTAGGGGTGGCACTGGATGCACTTACACCTTTGAGATTCATTGCGATGCTAGTGGTAATGGCATAGGAGGTGTGTTAACGCAAGAGAAGCGCCCCACAGCTTACTTTAGTGAGAAACTCTCCGGCACGCAACTCAATTACCCCATCTATGACAAAGAGCTATATTCTCTAGTCCGCGTTTTGCATGAATGGGAACACTATCTTCGCCCACATGAGTTTATCATTCATACCGATCATGAAACGCTCAAGTATCTTAAGGGCCATACAAAGTTGAACAAGCGTCATGCTAAATGGAGTGAATTTATTGAATCTTTTCCTTATGTCATCAAGTACATTAAGGGTAAAGAAAACATTGTGGCGGATGCCCTTTCTCGCATATGCATGCTTGTTAATCAACTTGAAGTGGATGTCATTAGTTTTGAGCATATCAAAGACTTGTATGAGCATGATCCTACTTTTGCTACTCCTTATGCCAAGTGTTTGACGCACACATCTTGGGAACGCTATTACATCATAGATGGATATCTTATGAGAGCTAACAAACTTTGCATCCCCGAGTCATCTCTTTGTTTGTTGCTTTTGCAGGAATCTCATGGAGGAGGCTTAATGGGACATTTTGGACGAGACAAGACGTTCTCCACGCTCTCGAAGAACTACTTTTGGCCCAAGATGTTTCGCGACGTCAATCGCTTCACCAACCATTGCTCTACATGTCGCAAAGCTAAGTCCAAAGCTCAATCTCATGGCATTTATATGCCTCTGCCAATTCCATATCAACCATGGGAAGACATTAGCATGGACTTTGTACTTGGTTTGCATATGACTCGAAATGGGAAGGATTCGGTATTTGTCGTTGTGGACCGTTTCTCAAAAATGGCACATTCCATTCCTTGCAACAAGATAGATGATGCTTCACATGTTGCTACTCTCTTTTGTAGGGAAATATTGTGTCTACACAGAGTGCCAAAGACTATCGTCTCGGATCGCGACATCAAGTTCCTTAGCTACTTTTGGAAGACCCTATGCGCCAAGCAAGGAATCAAGCTACTTTTCTCTATGGCATATCATCCACAAACCGATAGCCAAACGGAAGTTACCAACCGCACACTCTCCGCTCTACTTCGGGTAGTCATCAAGAAGAACATCAAGGAGTGGGAGGAGTGCCTACCTATCGCCGAGTTCGCATACAACCGAGCAAGACACTCAACAACTGGCAAGCCCCCCCTTCGAGGTTGTCTACGGTTTCAACCCTTTGTCACCATTGGACATTCTCCCTCTACCACTCCAAGAGCGCATCAATTTGGACGCTAGTGCGAGAGCGACACATCTTAAGAAGGTGCATGAAGATATAAGGAACACCACCGAACGCCAAGTTCTATGCCTCGCGTCCAAGCTCAACTTCAACAAGCACCCTATGATCTTCAACATTGGTGATCTCGTGTGGCTACACCTTTGCAAGGACCGCTTTCCACAATAACGCAAGTCCAAGCTTCGACCCCGAGCGGATGGACCCTTCAAGGTGCTCGCACGATACAACGACAATGCTTACAAGATCGACCTCCCACGCGACAAGTACAAGTGAGCGACATCTTCAACGTCAAAGATCTTTCTCCCTTCCATGGTGATGAAGAATTTGATCCAATGACGGATCTTCCCCAAGGGAGGGGAGATGATATGGAGCATCCCAAGGCCATCCCCATGGACCGAACTACATATCCTACAACACCTCTTGGACCCATGATACGAGCACGTGCAAGAGCTCTTGAAACCGAGGTGACATCTCTCCTCTCACATCTCCACTTTGATGCACATGAGACATGGCTACTACCTCATAAGGACACTTTGTGCATGCTCAGGTACCATGGATAAACTAAGGAGCAAGGAGAATAATAATAATAATAATAATAATAATAATAATAATAATAATAATAATAATAAGAAGAAGAAGAAGAAGAAGAAGAAGAAGAAGATGGGCGTGAAGACGGAGAAGAAGTGATGAAGAAGATACAGGCTCCGGACGACCGACCAGGACCGGACGTCCGACGACCTCCAGGCTCGGGACACCCAGACCGGACGCCCGACACTGCCACACCCGAGCCAAAACAGACGGACATCCGATGCCCCGGACGACCGCGGCTCCTCGGACGACCGACTCCGCCCGTACGTATGACCGAAGACCACCCAAGCCAAATTTACGGACGTCCGACAGGCACCGGACGTCCGGACCCTCGTGAGCCTCCGGACGACCAGTGACTCCCGGACGTCCGACGCCTATGCACCATTTCGTGTTGGGCCGCGGCCCATGTACCCCTTCGCCCCCCCTCTTTTGCACTAAGACTATATATACTCCATCTCGTCCAACTTTCTAGGGTTAGCAAAGGATTAGCTCATATTTTGTGTGAGAGCTTTGCTCATCCACTTGGTTACCTTCTCCTCGGAGATTCGAGCCTCCACCGGAGAAGATCCCTCGAGCGGATTCAAAACCCCTCTTTAGGGAAGAACATCAAGACCTCCTTAGTTGATCGTGTACCGTGTGAACCCTATGTATTCGAGGATCTAGCACATGTGTGACTTTCTTGTGTTGGTTTGGTGATACTCTTGCGGTTCCCTTGTGTTTTCCCTCTTTTCCACCTCGTGTCCTTCACGTTCGATGCGGGATCCGCTCCTTTCGTGAAAGATCGGCCGTTTAGGGTCCCTACCCTACATCAAGAAAGAAAAGTATAAAAATGTTTTTCTCACCTCCTCTCTATCACTTACATGTGGGGTCAACCAAAAAACGTGCTTAAAAAATGTCCTTCTCTCCTCCCAGCCGCGAGCCGGATTTTTTTGAAACTATGATGATTTTTATAGCAAATTCGGAAACTATACACCCTAATGCATAAAAATCAAAAGTATCACCCTGTCGGCCTCCTGTTGGCCGAAGATGGACTTTTCGGTCTACTGTTGCCCGAAGAGGGTCTTTTCGGCCAACCATTGGCTAAAGAGGACTTTTCGGCCAACCGTTGGCCAAAGAGGACTTTTCGGCCAACCGTTGGCCAAAAAGTGGTCTTCGGTCAATGGTAGGCCAAAAAGTGGTCTTGGGTCAACACCTGCTCTTCTGTTTTAAAAAATTCATATCAATTAGGATTTTTAGTATTTTAATTTGATTCTTTTTGCATTAGATTATAAATTTTATGAAGTTTCTGTAAATATCAAGTTTGACTAGATTTGAAAATTTGAATTTGAATTTTCATGAATTTGCTCAAATCACTAGATTGCCTATAATTTGAGCTAGGAGTATTTTTTAGATGATTCTTTTTTGCTAGTGGTTCTTTGTGACTTTGTTTATCAGTAGTAATTAATTGGCAAATTTTAGGATTATTTAAAATTAGATTTTTATGAAAACAGTTATGTTTTAGTGTTTTATAGGTTTTGTGCTATTTCTTTTAATTTTAATTACTCTAAATTGTTTTCTTTAGCTTTTTTGACATATTCTTTTAGTTTTTGTTAATTTATCAGTAGCTATTTTATTTGTAGTATATTTTTGTATTTTATTTCTTTTATCCTACTAGAAAACTTTGAGCTTGATAGGAGTTTATATTTAAAATGCCTTATAAATCTTGTACAACCATTGTCGTTTTATACATGAAAAAACTATACTTTCCCGCAATATTTTTTCCTCCATTTTCTTTCCCGCCATTTTCTCTGCTGCCATTTTCTCCCGCCATTTTCTTTCCCGCCATTCTCTTCCGCCACACTGAGGAGGCCAGTGTAGTCTCGTCAAGATGTCCGGTTATCCTTTTGATCGTAGTTGTTTTCACCCTAGTATGTTCAAATGTCTTTTGAGTTTAGACACCAATTTCACAATAGACAATAGGATAGTTCCATGGGACGAACTCCTCAGTAGTGACACCTTACTAAATGAGTTGGCTCACACATTAAGTAGGTGCGGGTAGCCTGCAAGGACCTTTGAGGAGATACGAAACGAACTTCTCAGGTTGCAGGGAAGATGGAAGAAGCAACAACATAAGGGTGAAGCATTCCTAAAGGCTGCAGCAGAACATACTTATTTATGGACCCAAGACAGCGAGGATGAAGACGATATTTTCATGCCGAGCACCAAGGGCAAGAGTACCGCATCGTCAAAGTGCAATAATACCGCATCATCAAAGGGAAAGAGTGCTGCATCGGTGGAGGATGACAATGATGCCTTCATGTGGAGTGTGATACACTCTCTAAGAGAAGTCATAAGTGTGAAACACTCTCCGATGATGATGACGAAGCTGCAAACACTTATGACTT
This sequence comes from Triticum urartu, assembly GCF_003073215.2. Classification (NCBI taxonomy): domain Eukaryota; kingdom Viridiplantae; phylum Streptophyta; class Magnoliopsida; order Poales; family Poaceae; genus Triticum; species Triticum urartu. Next base: position 179,267,259 of record NC_053026.1, on the reverse strand, counting down.
CTCTCAGACAGTGTTTCACACTCCACCACCAGCACCGACGCAGGAGACACAGACCGTGTCAGACGATGTTATCTACGGTCGTGGACACCGTGAGGCTCGTTTTATAAGTTGAGAAGAGAACATGGCGAGAAAGAAGATGGCGGGAAAGAAGATGGCGGGAGAGAATGGCGGGAAACAAAATGGCAGGGGAGAATGACGGGAAAGAAAATGGCGGGAGAGAATGGCGGGAAACAAAATGGCAGGACAGAATGGCGTGAAAGAAAATGGCGGGAGAAAATGGAAGGAGAGAATGGCGGCAAATAAAATGACGGGAAAGAAAATGGCAGGAGCAAATGGCGGCAAAGAATGGCGGGAGAAAATGGCGGCAAAGAATGGCAGAAAAGAAAATAGAGGGAGAAAATGGAGGGAAAGAACGGCGGGAAAGAAAATGGAGGATAAAAGAAATAAAATACAAAAAATACTACAAATAAAATATCTACTGTTAACGTAACATAAACTAAAAAAATATGTCAAAAAAAACTAAAGAAAACAATTCAAAGCAATTAAAATTAAAAGAAATAGCTCAAATTAAAAGAATCATATAAAAAATACTCCTAGCTCAAATTATAAGAATCATATAAAAAATACTCCTAGCTCAAATTATAGGCAATCTAGTGATTTGAGCAAATTCTTGAAAATTCAAATTCAAAGTTTCAAATCTAGTCAAACTTGATATCTACAGAAACTTCATAAAATTTCTAATCTAATGCAAAAAGAATCAAATTAAAATATTAAAAATCCTAATTGATATGGATTTTCTAAAACAGGAGAGCATGTGTTGGCCGAAGACCACTTTTCGGCCTATTGTTGGCTGAAGAGGCTCTTTGGCCAATAGTTGGCCAAAAAGTCCCTCTTCGGCCAACGGTAGGCCGAAAAGTCCCTCTTCGGCCAATGGTAGGCTGACGGGTGATACTTTTGATTTTTATACATTAGGGTGTATAGTTTCCAAATTTGCTATAAAAATCATCATAGTTTCAAAAAAAATTCCCGCGAGCCGCCAGGGTGGATCTCGCGCCTGATCCATCGGCGGCCGCCTCCGGCCGGCGAGCTCCGCCGCCGCTAGCCCAGGCCACACTGCGCCCCTCCTCTTCTTCTCCTTCCCTGGCCTCCTCTCACACTGGCACAGCCACGGATCCGAAGCCCAGCCGACCAGCACCATGAGCGCCATCCCTCGAGCAACTCCTCCTTGGGCGGCCGTGCCAAAATCCTCATCCTCGAGCGGATCCTCCACATGCATCTGAAGATGCCTAGTCCTCCCGCTCGAGCCACAAATCGTCGAGCTGCCCTGCCGCGAGCTCCTCGCGCCGCTGCTCACTATCGTCGTCGGGTCAACGTTGTGAAGGCTCCCTAGCCTCCCCGACGTTGTCTTCGTGCTAGAGTGAGCTTATGAACCTCTAGCCCAGCGCCCCACCGTAACTGCCACGGGAGGCTGTCGAGCAAAGCTCCAGCCACCACAGCCACCGTACCACCTCACTAGGGTGTGGGCTTATTCCCGCATGCCCCGAGCCCTCATACAGGTCCTCTCCCCGTTCCCGAGTCATCTGGTGCGTCGCCGCCATGACATTTGGTGACTGGTGCCATCTCCGGTGGCATGAGTCACCGACAGGTTGGCCTGCGCCATTAGGGTTATATTAGGCACTAATCACCCCCCGTGTGACTGATAGATGGGCCCCACTTTGTAATTATCTGTACATTTATATTTATTCTCTTAAATAAATTGGTTAACCATCATGGGACCCACCAGTCGATTTCACCGTAGGTGACGCAGTTTTGACTAACCCCACTAGTCATGGACCGTGGCTATCTCCGTAGGTGTATATAACATGTAAATGACATGTGCAAACATGTGGAAAAACGTCCAAAAAATGTCTCGAAGGTGGTTAAAGCTTTTGACCAGACGGGAACAACACAGAAGGATATTTCTATGAGGGGACCTAAGAGAAGAGGGGCAAAGTTGAGCATGTGATTTTTTTAGGGATAAAGATGAGAGTGGACGCAAATTAGAGGGGGAAATGAAATTGGCCCCTATATTATCACCTGAAAGCTCCTTTTCGACTCGCATGCAAATGCAGTCCTCCCTGCTGGAGCCGTAATCTGGGTTTTATTGCTGCTCTGATTATCCAGCAATTTTACTAATTAGAAATATCTATAAGTTGTGTTTCTTTTCCTTTCAAAAAAGGAACTTGTGCCCTGTGTTGGTTTGAAACTCCATAAAAATTGAGTAATGTGCACTTAAACAAGGGAAGTGACGTGTGTATGATTCTTTTTTTTGTACTGTGTGAATGTGCAATAATACATAGACTTGTCCGGTGACAAAGATCACTAACCTTTTTTATGACATCAGATATGACTAACCTAATGACCCATCCCTACCAAGCACTGTGATGAATAGCTAATTTACCATGTGCACAACACTTCTCCTCGAATCATCATTGCTAGTTTGCCATTGTTGGAGTGTTGGACCCTTTTTTAGATGATTGTTGGATGCGGAGGAAGTAAAGTTATTTCTTGGAATAGGCCCAAAGCAAAATTCCACACACATGGGCGTCGTCGAATGGTATGTCCAATTACCGAGAGCTTCTATTCCGCATTAACTATTCAGCGCTTCAGGCACCAGATACACGATATTCTGGAAACTTTTCAAAATTTAAAAGAAAAAAATCATGAACTTTTCAAAATTTGTGAACCATTTTTTAATTTCAGAAAGTTTGTTTCCAGGTTTTTGTGAACGGTTTTGGTCAATTTTTATGAACTTTCAAATTTGCCAAAAAAATCGAATTGTGTGAACTTCCTTAAATCAATTCTGACCTTTTTCAAAATTTTCCCAAGCCCGATCACACTAAAAAATCTGAAAGAAAAAAATCATGAACTTTTCAAAATTTGTGAACCATTTTTTAATTTCACAAAGTTTGTTTCCAGGTTTTTGTGAACGGTTTTGGTCAATTTTTATGAACTTTCAAATTTGCCAAACATATCGAATTGTGTGAACTTCTTTAAATCAATTTTGACTTTTTTGCAAATTTTCACAAACCTTTTTCAAAATTACGAACTATTCTAAACTTTTGCAATCGTTTTAAAAAATTAACTTCTTCAAACTTTTGAACTTTTTCGCGTTACTGAACTCGTTCCCAAAATTTTGAACATTTTTCAAATTTATCATTTTTAGTTTTCAATGGTGAAGGGTCAACCGGTTTTCCGAACGTTTTCAGAATTGCCTGGTTGTTCAAATTGGCGCTTCTTTGTTTTGCACCAATTATGTCAGTATAGTAAGAATAAAAACGAAAGAAACAAAGCTGGCAAATTAGAGTGGGAGAGGGAAATGGGCCGCGGCACATCAACTAGCCTAGCGAGCACCCCAGTGCCCCTTTTCGGCCGCGGACGCTATTTATCGCATTAAGCGGTCGCGTGGGGATGTCTCGCTGAAGGTTGATCCTTCCCGCCCGTCGTATTGGGCCAGCCCATTGGGGCGAGCGTAGCAAGTAAAAATACCTAAAACGCCGCCTTAAGCGCCGGTTTCTTCGTTGCTTGCAAATTGGCGCACACCCCCGCGCGGCCGCGGGCCGGCACAGATCCCATCCCTTTCTACTATTTAAACTGCTGCAAAAAACATGCGAGGCATAGATTTCTAACCCACGACCTCCTCGCTGTGAGCTAGCTATGGTAGCCACCCCACCACACATACCTACGTGGTTAACTACAACTTTTAGTTTTGTCATTCTTCTTCTTCTTTCTCTTTTCTCTATTTCTTATTTCTCCCTTTTCCTTTTTCCTTCACATTTCTAATTTTTATTTTTCTATTTTTCGAAATCCGAGAACTTTTTCTAAATTTGATGAATATTCGCTCAAATTATATGAACTAATTTTGAAATTCGATGAACATTTTCTTAAAAATCAATGAATTGCTTTTTCAAATTCGATGAACTATTTCGAAAGTTGATGAACTTTTTTCAAATTCAGTGAACTTTTATAGAAAAGGATGAACTTTTTTTCATATTAGATGAACTTTTTTTCATTTTTATGAACCTTTTTCCAAATTTGATGAACTTCTTCGAAAATCCATGAACTTTTTTCAATTTCAGCGAACCTTTTTCAGATTCGATGAACTTTTTTTGAAATCAATGAACTTTTTCTTAAAAGTTAATGAACTTTTTTTGAATTCAATGAACTTTTTTGAAAATCAATGAACTTTTTTTCAAGTTCAATGTTCTTCTTCAAATTCATGAACTTTTTTTTTGAAATTTGTTAATTATTTTTCAAAAACCGTGAACATTTTTCCAATTCATGATTTATTTTTTCTCTTTATTTTTAAGAAGTCGATGACCGGTCAAACTGCGCTCGAGCGACCATTGTTTCTTTCGAGAACTAGCCGCTCCAGCGACCTGAGGGGGGGGGGGGAATGGATCGCTCGGCTTACATGGGCCGGCCCAGCAAGGAGGCGCAGTGTGTCCCGGGGAAGGAGGACTCCATCCCTGGTCTCCAGGGACAGTGCGTGCATTGCTAGCCAACCCACCCAGTTCCCATACATAGATATTTGAAAGAGCGTGTCCTACTTGAGTTGATTCTAGCCAGTTTTTTCATTTTCTTTTGTTTCTTCTCTTTTTCTTCTCCATTTTTTCATTCATTTTCGCTTTTTTTTCTTTGTTGTTTTTCCATTTCCTTTTTCTTTTGTTCATTTTGGTTATTTTTTCTGTTTTTCTTTGTTCTTTGGTTATTATTCTACATTTTTATATGTCAAAAACGATTTTTCTAATACACGTCTAGCATTTATCCAATACAAATTAAAAAAATTGTAATACATAACCCACATTTTTCAATATACATTTTTAAATATTTTTTTCAAATGTTTGATTAATATTCTCCAAAAACAAGATTAACATTTTTTTTCAATACACGATCAACACTTTTCTATACTTATTAAACATTTCTTTAAACGACTGATTAATAGTTTTCAAATGAAAAGATTAATACTTTTTGAATACATGGTCAACATTTTTTCTATAAACATTTAACATTTTTTAAATGCTAAATTAACATTTTTCAAACACTTGTTCAACATTTTTTCTGAATGCTTGATTAATATTTTTTAAATACTTGTTCAATATTTTTTTCAAATACTTGTTCAACGTTCTTCAAATACTTGTTCAACATTTTTCAAGTACTTATTCAAAAAAAATTCAAATACCACTTTTTCAAACATTTTTTATATTTTCAATATTTTTTCAAATATTGTTTCAACATTTTCAAATATTTTTCAACATTTTTCAAATACTTGTTCAACATTTTTTTTCTTATTCAACATTTTTCAATACTTCAATTTTTAATACTTATTCTACATTTTATATTCTAATATATATATATATAATATTTTAAAGTATAAAAAGGGAAAAATTAAAACAAAAAACAGAGACGAAAAGAAAAAAACTTAAAAAAGATGGCTAGAGCTGCCCGCGCGGCTGGGGTGAGGCCCATGTCGAGCTGCCCCGACTCGAGAGATTCGCGGGAGCAACTAGTTAACGAGCGCTCCTTCGGGAGTCTCACAACGATCAGCGCCACTTGGCGCGCTTTCAGCCATTCGCCACGTGTTTTTTTTCACGCGCGTTTTTGGCTTTTTAAACGGTTTCTTTGGGTTTTTTCGATGTTTTGGTGTTCCTCCGGTCTTTCTTAACTTTTTGATAAAAAAATCCGTGAAAAAAATATGTTTTTTTTCGCAAAAGTCACGGTTATTTTCCGCAAGAGGGCACGGTTGTGCTTTAGCGTAGAGTCACGGTCCGTGCCTTTCGAAACGGAAAAAAAACACGTTTTTTCTTTTTTTTCTTTCGCGAGAGTCACGGTTTTGCTTCCGCAGAGGCACGGTTGTGCTTTCGCGAGAGTCACGGCCGTGCCTCTCGGAAAGGGAAAAACAAAACGTTTTCTGTTTTTTTTTCTTTCGCGAGAGTCACGGTTTTGCTTCCGCGAGAGGCACGGTTGTGCTTTCGCGAGAGTCACGGCCGTGCCTCTCAGAAAGGGAAAAAAATACGCGTTTTCTGTTTTTTTTCTTTCGCGAGAGTCACGGTTTTGCTTCCGAGAGGCACGGTTGTGCTTTCACGAGAGTCACGGTCGTGCCTCTCGGAAACGAAAAACGTATTTTTTTGTTTTTTCCTTCCACGAGAGTCACGGTTTTGCTTCCACGAGAGGCACGGGTGTGATTTCACGAAGGCACGGGCGTGCCTCTTTCGGAAAGGAAAAAAACCGTGCTCCCGGTTCGGTTTTTTTCCCGGTTTTTTCCGGTTTTTTTTCTAAAAAAAAAGTTTGTCAAAATCTATCAACATGAGATCTAGTTTAAAAGATAAAATGTTTTCCATAAACGGATCTAAAAAAAGGAAAAACTCCCAGATTGCGACAAGTGGCGTGCTGCATGTACGCCACTTGTCGCGACCTGAGAAAATGAAGTGTTCTTTGCAACGAGTACTCCTTAATTAGTGATTTCGGAGATTCGCTCATGTCTTGCTAAACGCGAGGAATAGGTGCGGCCCTTTCGGCACCTGGAGAGCCGAATAGGAGCGGAAATCTGGGCGCGGTTATACCTCGCTTATAGCGAGGCAGCCTTCTGACTCGCTAAAGTAGCGGGAGTGTATGGCCCTGCCCATTACACAGAGGAGGGAACTCTCTCTCGCGTGAAGGGGAGACCCAGATGGGTTGGCCCAGGCGCACGCGGCCACAACCTCTTTTTTTTTCTCTTTTCACGTTTTCTGTTCTAGTTTTCTGCTTTATTTTTATTATTATTCTGTTCATACTTTCAAATATTTTAATTATATACATAACAAAAAACACTCTACATAAGATATTATAAAATGTTAACCAAGCATTTAAAAAATATTCAATATTAATAGATAAAATGTTTATCACATATACAAAAATTGGATACGAAAAAATATAATATCCATGAATAAAATTGATCATATATTAAAAAATCAAGAATTTGAAAAAATAATGTAGAAAAAGTATGTGAAAATTGCTAATCGAGCATTTGAATGTTACTTGTTTATAGAAAAAATGTTGACCGTATATTAAAAAATATCCATGTTGTATTTGAAAAATGTTGAACAAGTATGTGAAAAATACTAATCTAACATTTTAAATATGTTTAATGTGTATACAAAAAATATTGACCATGTATTAAAAATATTCTTTTATTTGAAAAAAGGTTGAACAAGTATGCGAATAATGTTAATCAAACATTTGAAAATGTGAAATATATATAGAAGAAATGTGAGCATGTATTGAAAAAATGTTGATCTTATATTTGAAAAAGAATGTTAATCAAGTATATGAAAAATGGTAATCAAGCATTTAAAAAATGTTCAATGTGTATATAAAAAATGCTAACCATGTGTTGAAGAAATGTTAAACTTGTATTTGAAAAATGTTAATGTTTGAATAGTGTGTATAGGAAAATTGTTGACCATTTTTTGAAATAATGTTAATCTTGTATTTGAAAAATGTTAATCAAGTATTTGAAAAAAGTTAAAACTGTGAGTAGAAAAAATGTTCACCACGTATTTAATTTAAATTTGTACTTGAACAATGCTAATAAGGCATTTGTAAAAATGTTTAACATGTTTATAAAAGCTTGTTGACCATGTATTCGGAAAAATGTTAAATTTGTATAATGTTAAACATGTATTAGAAAATATTCTTGACATATACACAAAAATGTAAAATGAAACCAAAAGAAACAAAAAAAACAAAGAAATGAAAACCAAAAAAACAAAAGAAAACAAATAAAAATGAAAAATAAAACCAAAGAAACAAATGCTAAAAAGAATGGAAAACATTGAAAATGGATAAAGAAACAAAGAATAACAAAAATACGCGGGAAACCAAGAAAAAAGAGAAAAACAAAGAATAAATAAGGAAAATAAGTGATAGAATATAAATCGATCAAAATAATGAAAGAAACAAAGAAAAAAGAAAAAAAACAGAGAAGACATAGGAAAACCAAACCAAAAACAAAAGAAAGGGAAAAACCCAAAGAAAACCGAATTAATATGAAGCAAAAATAAAGCGAGAGAAAACAGGTAGAAACAGGGAAACCGGGAAAAATAGCTAAAACCGGGCTCATTTCACGTCACGAGCTACTCATGCCGCCTGATTTTGGGAAGATTCGAGTTGCTTCCCAGCCCGATTTATTTTTGTTTTTATTCGGTTTTGCTTCCAGGTTTTTTCTAATTCTTTTTTAAGTTCCATTTTTCTTTCTTTTCTGATTTTTGTTTTTATATTTCATCGATATTTTCAAAATGTGGACTTTGTTTTTCAAATGCATGAATTAGTGCTCCAAGGGATGATGTATTTGACGATGTAAAACTAGTTCTTCGGTGGCATGGCGGCATCACGGCTGTGGCTGAGCATCGAGTCGAGATGGGGGCCGCAGGGGAGCTCAAATCGGGCGGCCGAGCTTCAAATCGGGACGTGGAGCGGGACGGGGCGGCGGCGGAGCTCGAAATGTGCCACTGGTCGAGCTTCAAATGTGTCGGGGCGGGCCGGACGAGCTCGAATCGGGTGGCGGTCGAGCTTCAATTGAGGTAGGATGGGGCAACTGTCGGCAAAAAAGCGGGGCAAAACCTCGTCCTCTGCTGGTGCTGAATGTGGATCACCGTGGCGATTGGATGTGGCGCCTGCTGAGCTACATCCTTCATAGCCAAGTCGAGCAGGCGCACCTCGAGAATCCCTGGCGACGCCGCCACGCAAGGATGAGCGCAGGAGTGGCGGCGACGGCCGCGGGGTAGGAGGTGGCGGCCATGGCAGCCTGGGCGTTAGGGGCCGGGGCGGCGAGGAGGCGCTAGATCCAGCCAAAATCGATCGGCGACAACTGGGAAAAAATGGATCATCAGATGGGAACTTTCATGGTGGCGGTTGGGTTGGCGCGCGATTGACCATTTTGCATTTGGGTTTACATCTCTGATGGTTGGAGATGCAAATTTGTATCTTCAAGTGTTGTATTTTACATCACTTGAAGCATGTGGTAAAATTTATACATCTACGTCATCTGTTGGAGGGGCGCTTTTAGGCCTTGGTGATGTAAAAGGTAGTTATTTATACATTTACACCATTTATTGGAGATGCTCTAAGGCATCAACGTGAAGATCTCATTCTATTATGTACTCCCTTCGTCCCAGAAATTTTGTTATTTATCTAGTCACGTTCTAGTGTTATATACATTCGTATCTAGATAAATCCAAAACAAGAATTTAAGGGCGGAGATAATATCTTATTAGAGCATGGTTAATAGTATAGCCAACAGCTGGCTATATGAACATGCCATAGCATCAAAAGTTAGTATTATTAATTAATCATATAATAGGGTTGGCTATAGGGCTATAACTTCTTCTCACTTTCTCTCTATCTCTTTCCTCACATTAAATGCTTTTACCTAGGAGCACGTGTAGAGTCTGGCTCTTGCATGAGAGCCCACTCCTCCATTTTTTTCTTGTCTCTCTCCTCCGCATAGGAAACAATGGCATGTAAGCAGGCTAATAGCCCACTATTGTACTTTCTCTTATGCATGGAATACGCGACCAATCTGGTAAAGGCACCGCAGATGGACCGGTGACCATTCCATGACTTTTCCACACCTAGGATTTGAGGATACGAGTGGTTTGGTTCTATGGTAGATTTTTCTTGGGTTCTTTTTTTGCGATATAAATTCAGATGCATTAAACTAACTCCAGCATACAACCCTCACAAAGAAACAAACTGCAAGTAGGTCCATGGGTCGCAAATAGTCTTCCACCTCCAACATGAGCCCATGGCATGCCGCCACTACATGAGCCGGCCTGACTTTGTCGATGAGCCCATGACCTTAGTCTTCATGACTTCCCGTCCGCGGATCGCGGGCTCCCTGCTCCCGGGACCAACACACCGAAAGAGAAGAGGACGCCAGAGCAAATCTCACATATCCAAGCAGCCACTAGACATCAGTGACACTGTCCAGGACGAGTTGTGGGAATGAAGTATGTCTACCAGAGTGGGGGTGAATGATAGTTTTAAAATTTCTTTGAAAATATCAAAACTCTCGGAACCCAGTAGCGGGGCGATACGAATGGAAACTAAACGCATGCATCGAGACAAATCATATGATTAAAACAGTTCGAATGTAAAGAGGAGAAGTAGAGGTAACTAGTGATGCTCGATGGCGACAACGAATTTGGTAAACCAGTTCACCCTTCTGGAAAAGGACTATGTCTGGTTGGAGGGGTTGTGATTTAACACAGAAGATAAACTCTCTTCGCCATATTCTCCTCGACAATTGGTTCGTCAACCAATGTCGATCACTCGTGGTAGATACTTGAGGCGATCTCCGAACCTTTACAAACTTCTTCTTCGAGAACCACAATTACTCTTGGTCTTTGAAGAAATTGACACCTAACCGTCTAGAGAGTTTGCAGCTCTCAAGAGTAATAGGCGGAGCGTACTGGACTTATATTTGAGTGATGTTGAACCACTATCTAATTTTTTGGCTCTAGGGGTTTTCTCTCGGTGGATTTTAAACTCAAATCACCCAGGAAAGGGGATTTCTCAACAATCTTCTCACAATCAAATGGAGTGTCCAGCTCACAACGCCGGTGCGGGATGGCTATCTATAGCCGCAGCCTTCCCTGGTGGGAAATGACCATTTTGGACACGCGGTCGAGCCAATGCCAATCGACACGTTCGCAACGGTCGGATTTCAAGAGCAATGCTAACATTACTTGAGTACCAAGCAATGCTAACTCCTTGGTCAGAGAAAAATATCTCACAGGGAAGCAGGTCACAGTCTCTTGCTGGCAAGTATTTGCTCGGAACATAAAGAGATTTCTCTCGCGACTTTCATAGGACCTGGGTTTATGTAACACCCACGATGCGGCTATATCTCCCACGTGTCGGAGCACGACTTAGAGGCATAACCGCATAGTAGGCATGTCGCAAGAGGGGTAATCTTTACACATCCCATGTACTCAATACGAAAGAGGTACAGAGTTGGCTTACAATCGTCACTTCACACAATACACAAATATAGCATTACATCATCTAGAATACAATCAAGGTCCGACTAAGGAACCAAAATAAAAGAAGACAACCCCTAATGCAAAAGATCCCCGATCGCCCCAACTGGGCTCCACTACTGGTCAACTGGAAAACGAAACAACACAACAAACACGATCTTCTTCGAGCTCCTCCTTGAGCTCAGTTGTGTCACCTGCACGGTTATCATCGGCACTTGCAAATGTTTGAAGTAATCTGTGAGTCACGGGGACTTAGCAATCTCACACCCTCGCGATCAAGACTATTTAATCTTATGGGTAGGAGAAGGTACTGAGGTGGAGCTGTAGCAAGCACTAGCATATATAGTGGCTAACTTACGCAAATGAGAGCGAGAAGAGAAGCAAAGCATGGTTGTGGACTAGATGTGATCAAGAAGTGATCCTGAAACTACTTACGTTCAAGCATAACACAAGAACCGTGTTCACTTCCCGGACTCCGCCGAGAAGAGACCATCACGGCTACACATGCAGTTGATGCATTTTAATTAAGTTAAGTGTCAAGTTTTCTACAACCAGACATTAACAAATTCCCATCTGCCCATAACCGCGGGAACGGCTTTCGAAAGTTCAAAACCCTGCAGGGGTGTCCCAACTTAGCCCATCACAAGCTCTCACGGTCAACGAAGGATATTCCTTCTCCCAGGAAGACCCGATCAGGCTTGGAATCCCGGTTACAAGACATTTCGACAATGGTAAAACAAGACAAGCAAAGCCGCCCGATGTGCCGACATCCTGATAGGAGCTGCACATATCTCGTTCTCAGGGCAACACTGGATAGTTCAAGCTATGAGTAAAACCAACCCTCAAGTTTCCCCGAGGTGGCCCCGCAGGCTGCCCGTTTCGGACCAACACTTAGAGAAGCACTGGCCTGGGGGGGTTAAAATAAAGATGACCCTTGAGTCTGCAGAACCCAAGGGAAGGTGGTAGGTTGTTAGTGCAAATGTAAAACCAAGGTTGGGCCTTGCTGGAGGAGTTTTATTCAAAGCGAACTATCAAGGGGTTCCCATTATAACCCAACCGCGTAAGGAACACAAAATTAAGGAACATAACACCGGTATGACGGAAAACTAGGGCGGCAAGAGTGGAACAAAACACCAGGCATAAGGCCGAGCCTTCCACCCTTTACCAAGTATATAGATGCATTAATTAAATAAGAGATATTGTGATATCCCAACAAATATCCATGTTCCAACATGGAACAAACTCCATCTTCACCTGCAACTAACAACGCTATAAGAGGGGCTGAGCAAAGCGGTAACATAGCGAAACAACGGTTTGCTAGGAAGGTAGGTTAGGGGCTTGACATGGAAATATGGGAGGCATGATATAGCAAGTGGTAGGTATCGCGGCATAGAAAAAGAGTGAGCAACTAGCAAGCAAAGATAGAAGTGATTTCGAGGGTATGGTCATCTTGCCTGCAAAGTTCTCCGAGTTGACCAAAGCTTGATCCTCGTAAGGGTACTCAACGGGTTCCTCGAACACGAACTCGTCTCCCGGATCTACCTAAGGCAAGAACACAAGAAAAAGAAAACACAATCAACCACGATGCAATGCGCAAGCAACATGATGCAAAAACATGGCATGATATGCGGGATGTAATATGCAATGCATATGCGTGCTCCGGAAGGAAAAGATTGAACCAGGCCTCAACATGGCAAACCAAGAGCACCACTGGAAAGATGAGTTGATTTCGGTCGAAATCAATATAAAGACCACCGAAAACAGATGCACGGTTTGCAAATGGCAAGCAAAACAATAATGGCACGATCCTGCGATTAACAGCATGATGCCATCTAGAATGCAACAAGAAACTAAGCTACTGCACTCCAACATAGCAACAAAGCACATGGCAGTGATCCACTCAAAATGCTTGACAAAAGATGAACACTGAGCTACGGCTAATTCACACAAGAGCAGGTTCAAACAAGCATGGCAAAAAATGCAAAAGATATCAGCATCATAGACTTGGTGAAAATAACAACATGCCAGGAATTAACATCAGGAAGCAATGTTTAGAGCAAGATAACAACATGCTACAAGATCAGATCATAGCAAAGCAAGGCATGTCATGAATCTACTCAAAGCATATAACAAAAGTCCCTTACTGACCATAAGCCAAAAGGGATCAGAAGATATGATGGCACCCATGTAAACATAGCAAGTTTCATTAACAGATTCAGACTTAGCAGAAAACTGGACATGGCATAAACAGAGTTATAAAGGCATGTTTGCGAGCTCGATGCACTCAACACAAGGCATTGCATGACAAACTAAGCATACACCCAGCAAGAAGACATGATCAAGAAGCTATCCATGGTAAGAACAATCTCATAGCATGCATGGAACAACTACAACAACCTCGGCAAAATTGATTAACACGTAAACAATCTGCCAGGAACATTTTATAGCAAAAGTAGAGCAAGATTGAGTCATGCTAGGGTACTCCAGAATTGCAAACAAAGACATGGATGGATAGAACATAACAATATCTCAAAATCATCCTTATTGAACATGCTCAAAAGAGGTATGGATCACTCTGTAGCAACATGAATACAAGGCATAAAAATAACATCAGGGAAATGACTTGGAAGAATTCTAAGTCCCTGAAATCAGCAACATCACGAGAGCTACTTTGCATGCTTGTGCTAGTCACCTCAATGATCACAAAAATACATGGCATACACCCCTGTAAAGATGGCATAGCATAGCCCAAAACACATGTAGGGCTCAAGTTCATATGCAACACACATTAATCATGGCAAAAATGACAAATGCTCATAATCTGATAAGAATCAGGAACTAACATTTTATAGCACTCTTGCAACAACATTTTAGGCATCAAGATGGACTCAAACAAGCATGGTGCAATGGAACAAAATGAAGAGCATAACCAGATGAACAATTTGATATCTCATATGCACAAAACGGACCACTGAGCACAAAGTTATGGCATGATGAAGTAGGCATGAAAATGTCACAGATCTGGGACTTAGCCGAATATACCCCTCTCAGTTAAGGTTGCACGGTTCTCAAAGCGGCGGCGGATCTGGCCGGAGTTCGCCGGAGATGGCACGGGGTGGCGGCCGGAGTTGGAAGGAGAGGTTGCCGGCGATGGGAAGACTCACCGGAGGAGTCGGGGCACCGGATCTGGGGCTGGGGAGGCCGGATCCGACCATGGGGAGACTGGGTCGAGCGGGTCCGGCGACGGAGCGCTCTCCGCGGCGGCGGCGGCGGTGAGTCCTGCGGGGGCGCCGGCGAGGAACAAGCGGCGGCGGGGCAGCGCGCTAGAGGCGGCGGCGGTGGTGGAGCACGAGGTGTGGGCCAGGCCGGCCGGTGCGCGGCGCAGCTGGCGACTCCGGTGAGGGGCGGTCCGGTGGCCGGAGCAGGACGCGAAGGTGAACGGCGACGAGCGCGGGCGGCGCTTCGGGCGGAGGCGGCCGGGCGGCGGCGAACGGGCTCCGCGGCGGGCTCGCGCGGGCCGGATCGGGGCCCCACGGGCCGCGCGGTGGGAGGAGAGAGAGAGGCGCGGTGAGGTGGTGGCGCCAGATAGGCTGGAGATGGCGGCGGAGCTGAGGTGGCCAGCGCTGATTGGGCGGAGCGAGGTGTCCGGCGGCGCGGTGGAGAAGGGGCTAGGGTTTCATCTGCGCGAAATTTCGGGGAGATACACATATATATAGGTAGAGGGAGCTAGGAGAGTCCAAATGAGGAGCGGTTTTCGGCCACGCGATCGTGATCGAACGACCGAGAGGATGGAGGGGGTTTGGATGGGTTTAGGCCCACTTTGGAGGGGTGTTGGGCTGCAACACACACGAGGCCTTTACAGTTCCCTGGTCAACCGTTGGCGTATCAAACAATCTTCAAATGGCACAAAACTTGACAGGTGGTCTACCGGTGGTAAAACAAGGCCGCTTGGCAAATCTCGGTCCATTCTGTGAACGTTCAACACCCGCTCACGAAAAGAGACAAAAGAGGACGCCGGAGGACGTAGGAGTGCCGGATTGCAAAACGGATAACGGGGAAAATGCTCGGATGCAAGAGACGAACATGTATGCAAAGAGATGCACATGATGACATGACATGAAATGCATGACACGCAAACAAATGACAAGGCAGCAACAACGAATAACTAGAGGACACCTGGCGCAACGGTCTCGGGGCGTTACAACACTCCACCACTATGAGAGTATCTCGTCCCGAGATCTAGGATGGCACCGGAGGGAAAAACGGAAGAGAAAGAGAAGAGGTAAACTGAGTTGCTTCTTTGACAAACGAGTGAAACCAAGAACCTTGAAAAGTTGAACAACTTTAAAGCAAGAATGCAATGGAGATGAACAAAGTTGAAAGCACTCCGTTAGAAAAGAGGAACAAGGAACAATACTAGAACCTTGTAGGTTGAAGGACATGAGAAAAGGGTTGCAATGGGCAAGAAGTATATGTGAAAGCACAAGTGCTCCCTAGGTGGTTTTGACAATTGATGACAACATATCTCTTGTTGGACTAACATCTCAATCTAGCATGTTTCAGATAAGTTCAACAATAGAGTGGCATGGACTAAAGGTTGTGGGAACTCCTTCAAGATGCTAGGGACAAAGGATTGGCTAAAGCTTCAAGCTCAAGACTCCTCATTTTACATTTTAGTGATCCAAAATCACATTGAGTCTTTAGGAAAAGCCAATACTATTAAGGAGGGATGAGGTGTTGCTTAATGAGCCTCTTGCTTCATGTGCTTAGTGATATGCTCCAAAACCCTCAGCTACTTTCCCACTTCCACATTTGACCTAAACCCTAAGCCAAACTCGGTCCTACCGATTTTTCCTATCCGGCGCCACCGAGTTTCACTTGTCATAAGCCACTGCCAAACCCTAATCAGTTCGGTCCCACCGATGGTATCTCGGTCTCACCGAGATGGGCTTGCAAACTCTCTGTTACCCATTGCAATATTCTCGGTCCCACCGAGATATGCAATCGGTTCCACCGAGTTTGCTTGGCCAAATCTCAGTTTCACATGTTACCCAAATCGGTCCCACCGAGTTTGAGTAATCGGTCAAACCAAGTTCTGGATTTACCCTAACCCTAGCACATCGGTCTCACCGAGTTGATCCAGTCGGTCCCACCGAAATCTCTAACGGTCACTAGGTTTACATTTCGGTCCGACCGAGTTTATTGATTCGGTCCCACCGAGATTGGAAAACTGTGTGTAATGGTTGGATTTTGTGTGGAGGCTATATATACCCCTCCACCTTCTTCTCATTCGAGGTGAGAGCTATCAGAACACACACACCATTCCAACTCATATGTTCTGAGAGAGAACCACCTACTCATGTGTTGAGACCAAGACATTCCATTCCTACCATATGAATCTTGATCTCTAGCCTTCCCAAGTTGCTTTCCACTCAAACCCTCTTTCCACCAAATCCAAATCCTATGAGAGAGAGTTGAGTGTTGGGGAGACTATCATTTGAAGCACAAGAGCAAGGAGTTCATTACCTACACACCATTTGTTACTTCTTGGAGAGTGGTGTCTCCTAGATTGGCTAGGTGTCACTTGGGAGCCTCCGACAAGATTGTGGAGTTGAACCAAGGAGTTTGTAAGGGCAAGGAGGTCGCCTACTTCGTGAAGATCTACCGCTAGTGAGGCAAGTCCTGTGTGGGCGTTGGCCATGGTGGGATAGGCAAGGTTGCTTCTTCGTGGACCCTTTGTGGGTGGTTGCTTCTTCGTGGACCCTTCGTGGGTGGAGCCCTGTGTGGACTCGAGCAACCGTTACCCTTGGGTGGAGCCCTGTGTGGACTCGCGCAACCGTTACCCTTCGTGGGTTGAAGTCTCCATCAACGTGGATGTAGGATAGCACCACCTATCCGAACCACGGGAAAAACATCCGTGTCTCCAATTGTGTTTGATCTCTCCAAACCCTTCCCATTACATTCTTGCAAGTTGCATGCTTTACATTCCGCTGCTCATATACTCTTTGCATGCTTGCTTGATATGTATCGTGTGTGTTGAAATTGTGCCTAAAACTCCACTTAAACCGAAAAAGTTTAAAAATTGCAACTTGAGCATGATGTGTCTAATCACCCCCCTCTAGACACATCTACTTCTAGATCCTACAATATGCAAGCACTCCGGTAGAACAAGATGTACAAGAAACGATAAGGATCAATTACGACAACACTCCGGTTAGAAAAGGAAGGCATCGAATATGATCTTGACAAGATGAGAGGGTACTTGATGAAAGCAAGAACACACTGCCTCTGGAACAATTAAAAGAATTGCACAAGGGGTAAGAAAGATTTCGGATAGCACTCCAATTGAGAAGGGAAGCAAAACTTGATAAGATGAGAGAACTTGAATGAAGGATAAGAGACTCCGGTTAATGGATAAGCATGAAAAGAACACGATCCTCACCATTCGAGATGATGATTGAAAAGAGCAACATCACAAAGCCTTCGGGAGAAAGAATAGAGTATCGATCATTGGAATAAGAATGGAGAAGAAAATGCCAACTTCTGCCACAAGTGAGCTTGGAAAGCACCCTTCCAAGAAAGATATAACGAAGTTGTTGGAAAACCAACAACGAAATGAATAAACTTGTAGTGGGCTTATGGAAAACTTCTCAAAATTATGAGATGAAATTCTGCCACTAACAGAAACAATAGATTGGATTGATATGAACAAGGAGACAAGAAACTTATTTCACCGGGAGGATAAATGAAGAACTTGGGTCATTTATAAGCACCATAAATAACAACATTCCTTAGTGAAGGCTTTAGGTGAAACATGACACAAGATAACTCCAATGAAGAGATTGATGGATTGAAAAGATGTCTTGAACAAAGATAAAATGATGGATTTTAGATATGTCACTCTTGAAAACCTATGAATCATGAAACATGAAGGGAAAATATCAAGAATGACATAACACCACCTCAAAAGATAAGATAGGAAGAACAGCACTTCGGAATGCAAGATGAAAAATACTTGAGCTCCTATGAAAAGAATCTTGATGAACACTTCGAGAAGGAATTAAATCCTTGGTGAACCATCATGTAGAGCCTCCATGAAGAACTCCGGTAATAAAATAATGATCAAACAAAAGGAAAGAGAATTTGAAAACACAAGGTGAATCCTTGCAATGATTTAGATGAATCTCCGCGACGATATAATTGAGAGAGCTTGGAACTCTGGGAAAGGAAAGATGAAACAATTGAAACCAATAATTTTTTATGAACCTCCGGAATAAGGAGTTGAATATACTCGATGAAACAAGAATAAGAATTACATTATGCTTATCCTTCACCAATTTAATTGATGACAAGCAATTGATTTGGCATACTACTTATTCTCGTAGAAACGATTAAGATAGATATAGCATAAACTTGAGAAGGTCTTCAACAAACCACCAGTAGGGTTTGGAAACAACGAATGAATTGATATGATAACGAAGGAAGAGAAATATTTAACGAACCACCGTAAGGATTGAAAATGAACGAAGAAAAGATAAAGAAACACCGGGGAGAATTAGAAAACGAATGACGATACTTGAGGGAAATGATACAAGAGAACGAAGAGATCACGAGCTGATTAGAGAATACTTGAATGATGCACTGGTAAGATTTGGAGAATGAGAGCTGAAAGCTGAGAATGAATAAACCTGAAATGATGGTCTTCAGAGAATCAAACTGAAAATACTCCTGAACTGCTCTGGAAGGGTGGAAAGGATTCTCACAATCGAAAACAATTATGAGAGGATGGCGTAAAGCTAGCACCATGGATCCTTGAGAGAACGGATAAGATTTGGAGGAAAAACTCTTCTTCGGTCTTCAAATGTTGAGAAAGATGACGAGAAACACCACCATGAATTATTTAGACACTCCGGAAGAATCAAAAGCGAAGAGGTTGAGCCAACGATGAAAAGAATTTGAAAGATCTTGGAGAAAGACATTTGACTGAAGACAATTCATTCTTACGTCAAACTCTGAAAGAATTTAAGAGTAACTCCGGAAAAATTGAATAACGAGAAGTGGATGATTAAGAAGTGCACCGGCATGGGAAAACATTTGGAACGAGGAAAAGGATATGATCAACAAAGCTTGAATTGAATCCACCAGAGAAGAAAAGAATGGAGAATGATGAACTTAAGCTCCGTTAGTATCTTCTTGAGAATCACCGGATAAGAACATTGATGAAAAAGAATGGAGAGACTTCCCATGAATAAAATGGATAGTAGATTTAGAAATTTGATTCCTTGAAGGAAAAGGGGGGAGGGCGGGAAAAACAAAGGCAACTTCGGACGGATGAAACAAACACCGTTGAGAAACTTAGAATTGATCTTGCGGATGTTGAAATGATTGGATCCACTTGAAGAGAAACACGCCGGTTGAAAAGGATTAACATGACAATCTCGAATATCATGAAGGATTTGTATTCACATAGGAGTATGAGAACACCACTTAGGAAAGGTATGGAATCCACACTTGACATTGAAACAACTCGAATACCACAACTCAAAACAAGACAAAGGATTGGCTTGCAAAATAAGCCGGAACAAACATATGATAGAGATTTCGTCCGAAGTTTTCATGGTGGGGCCCACACGGGCTCGATCGTACATCACCATCATGTACAAGGCAGTGCACATGACATACGAAGTGTCCCCGAGTCAGCATAGCCATGGACTCTTTAAGACACAACGAGACCACTGTAAAACCAACCGTGGATAGGCGGACCACTAGACATCGAACCCCAATTTCATATCATACATCTGTCGGAAAGATATCCTAGGAGCTACTTGAATTCCCACTTATAAACTCCCAAAACTTTCTGGTTATGCAATCAGGTGTTGGGGATACATGGGAAGCATAATATCTCACCCAAAACTAACAAATCCTACATCCAGCTGTATCCATCCTTCAAGACATAACCAAGAAACCTTCGGAAATCATTTACCTCAACCTTCGAAAAGCATCTGTTATACGAGTTATGGAAATACTCCTGAACTACCGCCCCAGTACTGGGTGGCATCGAGGTTATCTCACCAACAACTGCATAAAAGATATTTTTGATGTCGGCAAAACTCAGGTATTCTAGAACTGCAACGATAAAATTGTGACGACAACACCTCGGAGCTCAACTCCCCGGGACACTGCCACAACCCCTAAATGTCAGGAGGCACCAAGAACAATGTTCTCGTCATAAAACAATCAGAACAATTCCAAGATACCCGCGTGATCCTAAATTTTTTTCATGAAATTTGAGGAGAGAAGAGTCAAAACTCTACGTCAGGATGCCTCACCAGAGCGACGAAGGGACTGAGGCATAAAAATAATCCTACTCTCCGATATATATAATCCTATAAGACTCAAAACATTTTTCAAGACTCAACAACGCCAACAATTCGATCAAGCAGGGGGCTCCTAAGTCGGGGAAGGCTCTGATTACCAACTTGTAACACCCACGATGCGGCTATATCTCCCACGTGTCGGAGCACGACTTAGAGGCATAACCGCATAGTAGGCATGTCGCAAGAGGGGTAATCTTTACACATCCCATGTACTGAATATGAAAGAGGTACAGAGTTGGCTTACAATCGCCACTTCACACAATACACAAATATAGCATTACATCATCCAGAATACAATCAAGGTCCGACTACGGAACCAAAATGAAAGAAGACAACCCCTAATGCAAAAGATCCCCAATCACCCCAACTGGGCTCCACTACTGATCAACTGGAAAACGAAACAACACAACGAACATGATCTTCTTCGAGCTCCTCCTTGAGCTCGGTTGCGTCACCTGCACGGTTATCATCGGCACCTCCAACTATTTGAAGTAATCTGGGAGTCACGGGGACTCAGCAATCTTACACCCTCGCGATCAAGACTATTTAAGATTATGGGTAGGAGGGGTAGTGAGGTGGAGCTGCAGCAAGCACTATCATATATGGTGGCTAACTTACGCAAATGAGAGCGAGAAGAGAAGCAAAGCACGATCGTGGACTAGATGTGATCAAGAAGTGATCCTGAAACTACTTACGTTCAAGCATAACACAAGAACCGTGTTCACTTCCTGGACTCCGCTGAGAAGAGACCATCACGGCTACACACGCGGTTGATGCATTTTAATTAAGTTAAGTGTCAAGTTTTCTACAACCGGACATTAACAAATTCCCATCTGCCCATAACCGCGGGCACGACTTTTGAAAGTTCAAAATCCTGCAAGGGTGTCCCAACTTAGCCCATCACAAGCTCTCACGGTTAACGAAGGATATTCCTTCTCCCGAGAAGACCCGACCAGGCTCGGAATCCCGGTTACAACACATTTCTACAATGGTAAAACAAGACCAGCAAAGCCGCCCGACGCGCGGACATCCTGATAGGAGCTGCACATATCTCGTTCTCAGGGCAACACTGGATAGGTCAAGCTACGAGTTAAACCAACCCTCAAGTTTCCCCGAGGTGGCCCCGCGGGCTGCCCGTTTCGGACCAACACTTAGAGAAGCACTGGCCCGGGGGGGTTAAAATAAAGATGACCCTTGAGTCTGCAGAACCCAAGGGAAGGTGATAGGTTGTTAGTGCAAATGTAAAACCAAGGTTGGGCCTTGCTGGAGGAGTTTTATATAAAGCAAACTGTCAAGGGGTTCCCATTATAACCCAACCGCGTAAGGAATGCAAATCAAGGAACATAGCACCGGTATGACGGAAAACTAGGGCGACAAGAGTGGAACAAAACACTAGGCATAAGGCCGAGCCTTCCACCCTTTACCAAGTATATAGATGCATTAATTAAATAAGAGATATTGTGATATCCCAACAAATATCCATGTTCCAACATGGAACAAACTCCATCTTCACCTGCAACTAACAACGCTATAAGAGGGGTTGAGCAAAGCGGTAACATAGCCAAACAACGGTTTGTTAGGAAGGTGGGTTAGGGGCTTGACATGGCAATATGAGAGGCATGATATAGCAAGTGGTAGGTATCGCGGCATAGCAGACGAGCGAGCAACTAGCAAGGAAAGATAGAAGTGATTTCGAGGGTATGGTCATCTTGCCTGCAAAGTTCTCCAAGTTGACGAAAGCTTAATCCTCATAAGGGTACTCAACGGGTTCCTCGAACACGAACTCGTCTCGCGGCTCTACCCAAGGCAACACAAGCAAAAGAAAACACAATCAACCAAGGTGCAATTCGCAAGCAACATGATGCAAAAACATGGCATGATATGCGGGATGTAATATGCAATGCATATGCGTGCTCCGGAAGGAAAAGATTGAAACATGACTCAACTTGGCAAACCAAGAGCGCCGCTGGAAAGATGAGTTGATTTCGGTCGAAATCGATATAAAGATCACCGGAAACGGATGCATGGTTTGCAAATGGCAAGCAAAACAATAATGGCACGATCCTGCGATTAACAGCATGATGCCATCTAGAATGCAACAAGAAACTAAGCTACTGCACTCCAACATATGCATTGCATATTACATCCCACACTCCAATAATGGCACATGGCAGTGATCCACTCAAAATGCTTGACAAAAGATGAACACTAAGCTATGGCTAATTCACACAAGAGCAGGTTCAAACAAGCATGGCAAAAAATGCAAAAGATATCAGCATCACAGACTTAGTGAAAATAACAACATGCCAGGAATTAACATCAGGAAGCAATGTTTAGAGCAAGATAACAACATGCTACAAGATCAGATCATAGCAAAGCAAGGCATGTCATGAATCTACTCAAAGGATATAACAAAAGTCCCTTACTGACCATAAGCCAAAAGGGATCAGAAGATATGATGGCACCCATGTAAACATAGCAAGTTTCGTTAACAGATTCAGACTTAGCAGAAAACTGGACATGTCATAAACAGAGTTATGAAGTCATGTTTGCGAGCTCGATGCACTCAACACAAGGCATTGCATGACAAACTAAGCATACACCCAGCAAGAAGACATGATCAAGAAGCTATCCATGGCAAGAAAAATCTCATAGCATGCATGGAACAACTATAACAACCTCGGAAAAATTGATTAACACGTAAACAATCTGCCAGGAACATTTTATAGCAAAAGTAGAGCAAGATTGAGTCATGCTAGGGTACTCCATAATTGCAAACAAAGACACAGATGGATAGAACATAACAATATCTCAAAATCATCATTACTGAACATGCTCAAAAGAGGCGTGGATCACCCTATAGCATCATGAATACAAGGCATAAAAATAACATCAGGGAAATGACTTAGAAGAATTCTAAGTCCCTGAAATCAGCAACATCACGAGAGCTACTTTGCATGCTTGTGCTAGTCACCACAATGATCACAAAAATACATGGCACACACCCCTGTAAAGATGGCATGGCATAGCCCAAAACACATTTAGGGCTCAAGTTCATATGCAGGACACATTAATCATGGCAAAAATGACAAATGCTCATAATTTGATAAGAATCAGGAACTAACATTTTATAGCACTCTTGCAACAACATTTTAGGCATCAAGATGGACTCAAACAAGCATGGTGATAGGAACAAAATGAAGAGCATAACCACATGAACAATTTGATATCTCATATGCACAAAACGGACCACCGAGCACAAAGTTATGGCATGATGAAGTAGGCATGAAAATGTCACAGATCCGGGACTTAGCCGAATATACCCCTCTCGGTTAAGGTTGCACGGTTATCAAAGCGGCGGTGGATCTGGCCGGAGTTCGCCGGAGATGGCACGGGGAGGCGGCCGGAGTTGGAAGGAGAGGTTGCCGGCGACGGGAAGACTCGTCGGAGGAGTCGGGGCACCAGATCTGGGGCCGCGGAGGCCGGATCCGACCATGGGGAGACCGGGTCGAGCGGGTCCGGCGACGGAGCGCTCTCCGCGGCGGCGGCGGCGTAGGCGGCGAGTCCTGCGGGGGCGCCGGCGAGGAACAAGCGACGATGTGGCAGCGCGCTTGAGGCGGCGGCGGTGGAGCACAAGGCACGGGTCAGGCCGGCCGGTGCGCGGCGCAGCTGGCAACTCTGGCGAGGGGTGGTCCGGTGGCCAGAGCGGGACGCGAAGGTTAACGGCGACGAGTGCGGGCGGCGCTTCGGGTGGACGCGGTCGGGCGGCGGCGAACGGGCTCCGCGGCGGGCTCGCTCGGGCCGAATCTCGGCCCCGCGGGCCGCGTGGTGGGAGGAGAGAGAGGCGCGGTGAGGTGGCGGCGCCGGATAGGCTAGAGGTGGCGGCGGAGCTGAGGTGGCGGACACTGATTGGGCGGAGCAAGGTGTCCGGCGGACATGTCCGGCGCGGAGGGACATGTCCGGCGGCGCGGTGGAGAAGGGGCTAGGGTTTCATCTGCGCGAAATTTCGGGGAGACACACATATATGTGATGCCCCGAGACCGATGTGCCAGGTGTCCTTCAGTTATTCGCTGTTGTTGCGTTGCCATTGCTTGCGTGTCATGCATTTCATATCATGTCATCATGTGCATTTCATTTGCATACATGTTCATCTCATAGATCCGAGCTTTTTCCCTGTTGTCCGTTTTGCAATCCGGCGCTCCTATGTCACCCGGCGTCCGTTTCTACCTCTTTTTGTGTGCAGGTGCTAAACGTTTTCGGATTGGACCGAGACTTCTCATGCGGCCTTGGTTTACTACCGGTAGACCGCCTGTCAAGTTTTGTGCCATTTGGACTTTGTTTCATACTCCAACGGTTAACCGAGGGACCGTAAAGGCCTCGTGTGTGTTGCAGCCCAACACCCCTCCAAAGTGGCCCAAAAACCCACCTAAACCTGTTCTATCATCTCGGTTGTTCGATCACGATCGCGTGGCTGCAAACCGCACCTCATTTGGACTCTCCTAGCTTCCTCTACCTATATATGTGTCTCCCTCCGAAATTCTCGCGCAGACGAAACCCTAATCTTCCCTCCGCGCCGTGCCGGACATGTCCGACCCCGCGCTGGACATGTCCACCGCCACCGCCACCTCACCCGGACCAATCCGAAGCCGCCACCTCAACTCTGCCGCCGCCTCCAGCCAATCCGCCGCCGCCGCGTGTCGCCCCTCGCCTCCCCTCTCTCTCCTCCGCCGCCGCGGCCCTGCGGGCCCAGGCGCGGCGCGCCCGGCCCGAGCGCGACCGCGCGCCTGCCCGCGGCTCCCCGCCGCCACTCAGGATCCGCGCCACCTGCCTCTCCTCGCCACCGTTCGCCGCAAAGCCCGCGCGCCGCCGCCTTTTTCGCCCCGCCGCCGCATGCCTCGCTCCAGCCGGCCACCAGTGCGCCGCCTCCTCCTCACCCCGAGGAGCTCCGCCGCCGCCCCGCGGGATCCGGCCGTGGGAGGCCCGAGTCCGGCCGGATCCGCCGGATCCGCTGCCCGCCGACCTCGCCGGCATCCCTTATCCGGCCTCCTCCCCCAAGTACGGCGCCAACCCCGGCGAGCATCGGGAATCGCCCGATCCAGATCTGTTTTGAGGTTGACCCCAAAATTCTCCTAAGTCATTTTATCCTAGTAATTTTTTAGGCATTTTCATCATGGCATAACTCTGCACCCGTGGCATCGATTTGTGCGAGTAGCATATCAAAATGTTCTTCTCGATGAGTACATCATTTCATCTCATTGCATCATTTTCATTTGAGCTCATCTTGATGCCTGAAATGCCGTTGGAAGGGGGCTATGTGAGGAATTTGGCAGATCTGTTTCAGCAAATGGCATTTTGTCATTTTTGCCATGATTTATGTGTGCATGCTATGATCCGTTGCTCTAAAGTGTGCTTCCTGTTGATAAATTCCAGACTTGTGTTAATTTCACCAAGTCTGAAACCTGTTGTCATTTGCACTTTTGCCATGCTTGTTTGAACCTGTTAATGAGTGAATTAGCCATAGCTCAGTGTTCATATTTTGTCAAGCTTCATGAGTGGATCCCTACCATGTATTTTGTTGCCATGTTTGAGTGCTGTAGCATATTTATCTTGATGCTTTTAGATGGCTACTTGCTGTTAATCGCAGACCGGTGCCATATTTGTTTTGCTTGCCATTTCCAAACCGTGCATCCGATTCCGGTGATCTTTATATCGATTTCAACCGAAATCACCTCACCTTTCCAGTGGCACTCTTGGATTTCCAAGTTGAGGCCAGGTTCAATCATTCCTTTTCCAAATCATGCATATGCATCACATACCGCATCCCGCATATCATACCATGTTCGTGTGTTGGTTGTTTACTATGTTGTTTGCTTTCTCTGGTGTTTGCTTCTTCGGTTGGTTCCGGTAACGTTGCGTTTGTGAGGATCCGTTCGACTACGTCCGTTTGTCTTCTTCATGGACTCGTTCTTCTTCCTTGCGGGATTTCAGGCAAGATGACCATACCCTCGAAATCACTTCTATCTTTGCTTGCTAGTTGCTCGCTCTTTTGCTATGCCTATGCTGCGATACCTACCACTTGCTTATCATGCCTCCCATATTGTTGAACCAAGCCTCTAACCCACCTTGTCCTAGCAAACCGTTGTTTGGCTATGTTACCGCTTTGCTCAGCCCCTCTTATAGTGTTGTTAGTTGCAGGTGAAGATTGAAGTTTGTTCCTTGTTGGAACATGGAGATGTTGTTCCTTGTTGGAACATGTTTACTTGTTGGGATATCACAATATCTCTTATCTAATTAATGCATCTATATACTTGGTAAAGGGTGGAAGGCTTGGCCTTATGCCTGGTGTTTTGTTCCATTCTTGCCGCACTAGTTTCCGTCATATCGGTGTTATGTTCCCGGATTTTGCGTTCCTCACGCGGTTGGGTTATAATGGGAACCCCTTGACAGTTCGCCTTGAATAAAACTCCTCCATCAAGGCCCAACATTGGTTTTACCATTCACCACCTAGCCTTTTCTTTCCCTTGAGTCGGCCGGCTCAAGGGTCATCTTTATTTAAACCCCTGGGCCAGTGCTCCTCTGAGTGTTGGTCCAACCTGTCAGCTGCCGGTGGCCACCAGGGGCAACTCTGGGCTGGCCTACCGGAACCTTGGACAATCCAGTGTGCCCTGAGAAAGAGATATGTGCAGCTCCTATCGGGATTTGTCGGCACACTCGGGTGGCTTTGCTGGTCTTGTTTTACCATTGTCGAAATGTCTTGTAACCGGGATTCCGAGTCTGATGGGCTAAGTTGGGACACCCCTGCAGGGATTTGAACTTTTGAAAGCCGTGCCCACGGTTATGGGCAGATGGGAATTTGTTAATGTCCGGTTGTAGAAAACCTGAAGTTGATCTTAATTAAAATACATCAACCGCGTGTGTAACCATGATGGTCTCTTTTCGGCGGAGTCCGGGAAGTGAACACGGTGTTGGAGTTATGCTTGACGTAGGTTGTTCTAGGATCACTTCTTGATCATAGTTGTTCGACCATGCTTTGCCTTCTCTTCTCACTCTCTTTTGCGTATGTTAGCCACCATATATGCTAGTCGCTTGCCATAGCTCCACCTCATACCTTTTACCTACCTATAAGCTTAAATAGTCTTGATCGCGAGGGTGTGAGATTGCTGAGTCCCCGTGACTCACAGATACTTCCAAAACCAGTTTGCAGGTGCTGATGTTACCGAGCAGGTGACGCAACCAAGCTCAAGGAGGAGCTCGATGAAGATCTTGTCCTTTGTGTTGTTTTGTTCTAGTTGATCAGTAGTGGAGCCCAGTTAGGGTCGATCGGGGATCTGTGTAGCATTTGGGGTAGTCTTCTTTTATTTTGGTTCCGTAGTCGGACCTTGATTGTATCTGGATGATGTAATGCTTTATTCATGTAATTGTGTGAAGTGACGATTGTAAGCCAACTATGTATCTCTTTCCCTTATGTATTGCATGGGTTGTGTGAAGATTACCTCACTTGCGACATTGCTTTCAATGCGGTTATGCCTCTAAGTCGTGCTTCGACACGTGGGAGATGTAGCCGCATCAAGGGCATTACAAGTTGGTAATCAGAGCCTTCCCGACCTTAGGAGCCCCCTGCTTGATCGAATCGCCGGCGTTGTTGAGTCTAGAAATGTTTTGAGTCATTTAGGAATTATATATATCGGAGAGTTAGGACTTCTTTTTATTCCTCAGTCCCTTCGTCAGTCTGGTGAGGCATCCTGACGTAGAGTGTTGACTCTTCTCTTCTCAAATTTCACAAAAAAATTAGGATCACGCGGGTATCTTGGAATCGTTCCGATGGTTTTGTGACGAGAACATTGTTCTTGGTGCCTCCTGTCATTTAGGGGTTGTGGCAGTGTCCCGGGGAGTTGAGCTCCGAGGTGTTGTCGTCGCAATTTTATCGTTGGAGTTCTGGAATACTTGAGATTAGTTTCGCCGACATCGAAAATCTCTTTTATGCAGTTGTTGGTGAGATAACCTCGACGCCACCCAGTACTGGGGCGGGAGTTTTGGAGTATTGCCATAACTCGTATAACGGATGCTTTTCGAAGGTTGAGGTAGACGATTTCCGAAGGTTTCTTGGTTATGTGTTGAAGGATGGATACAGTTGGATGTAGGATTTGCTAGTTTTATTCATGTGAAGTCTCTCCATTCTTTTCCGTCATGTTCTTACCCGGTGATTCTCATGAATATTCTAACGGAGCTTCAAGTTATCATTATTCATTCTTTTTCTTCTCCGGTGGTTTCAATTCAAGCTTTGTTGAGTATATCCTTTCCTCATTTCAATGTTTTTTTCCATGCCGGTGCACCTCATAATCTTTCACCGCTCGCTATTCTATTGTTCCGGAGTGCTCAAGATATCTCGAAGATTCGTGTTTCCACTCTTAATCCTTTCAAGCTCTTTCGAGATTGTTATCTCATTCTAGCCATGTAATTCAACCGGTGCAATCCTATTTTTATAAATCATTTCAATGGTGTTTCTTTTGAGTGGGCCCTAACCCACAGGTCTTTTCCCAAGATCTTACCTGACTCTTCCAATTTTTACCGGAGCTATTCTCAAATCTTTTAAAGTTTGACGTAAGAATGAATTATCATCAGCCAAATGTCTTCTCCAAGATCTGTCAAAACCTTTTCATCATTGGTTCAACCTTTCTATTTATCATTTTGGAGTATCTCAACAATTCACGGTGGTGTTTCTCGTCATCATTCTCAGAATTTGAAGACCGGAGAAGAGTTTTTCCTCCATATCTTATCCGTTCTCTCAAAGATTCCTCTTTCTAGCTTGTTGCCATCCTCTCATAGTTGTTTTTGGATTGTGAGAAATTTTTTTTCACCTATCCGGAGCAATTCAAGATTCTTTTCAGTTTGTTTCTCCGGAGCCCATCATCTCAGAATTTATTCATTCTCAGCTTTCAGCTCTCGTTCTCCAATCTTACCGGTGCTTCGTTCAAGTGATCTCTAATCAGTTCGTGATCCCTTCGTTCTCATGTATCTAGTTTCTCTCAAGCATCTTCGTTCATTTGCTAATTCTTCCCGGTGTTTCTTTATCTTTTCTTCAATCGTTTTCAATTCTTACGGTGGTTTGTTCAAGAGTTCTCGTCATTCGTTATCATATCAATTTATTCGTTGTTTTCAATCCTTCCGGTGTTTCGTTGAAGACATTCTCAAGTTGGCGTGATATCTATCTTAATCTTTTCTACGAGAATAAGTAGTATGTCAAATTCGTTTCTTGTCATCAATTTAAATTGGTGAAGGATACACATAACGTAGTTCTTATTTTTGTTCATCCAAGTGATTAATTCCCTATTTTGGAGACTCATCAAATTCTTGATTCCTTTTGTTCATCTTTCTTTTTCGGAGTTCCAAGTTTCCACGTTATCCCGTCGCAAAGCTTCACCCAATCTTTGCAAGGATTCACCTTGTGCTTCTACTTCTCTTTGTTTTCGTTTGATCATTCTTTTGTTACCGGAGTTCTTCTTGAAGGTTCTACATGATGGTTCATCAAGGATTTATATTTCCTTCTCGAAGTGTTCATCGAGATTCTTTTCTAAGGAGCTCAAGCATTGTTCATCTTGTATCCGGAGTGCAATTCTTTCTACCTTATCATTGGAGGTGGTATTATGTCATTCTTGATAATTTGAGTTCATGTTTCATGATTCACATGTTATTAAGAATGAGGTATTTTAAATCCACCAACCAACTAGTTGGAGCTATCTTGTGTCATGTTTCACCTAAAGCCTTCCCTAAGGATTGTTGCTATCTATGATGCTCATAAGTGGCCCAAGTTCTTCATCTATCCTCCCGGTGAGATAGCTTTCTCGTCTCCTTGTTGATATCAATCCAATTCTTTTCCCGTAAGTGGCTGTTTGTCACCTCATAATTTGAGATGTATTCCATAAGACCATATCAAGGTTATTCTTTTCATTGTTGGTGTTCCAACAATTCCGTTCGACCCTTCTCCTAAAGATGCCTTTTCAAGCTTTTTTGTGACAGAAGTTGGCATTTTCTTCTCCATTCTCCTATTCCAATTATCTATATTCTGTTCTTTCATTCCGGAGGCATTGTGAGGTTGCTCTTCTCAACCCATCATCTTGTTTGTCAAAGATCATGTTCTTTTCTTGATTATCCGTTTAACCGGAGTGTCATGTCCTCTGCTCAAGTTCTTTTCTTCGTATCAAGTCTTGCATAACTTCTCAATCAGAGTGCTGCCCGAAGTTGTTCTCCCTTGTTCCTCTTTCCTAACGGAGTGTTTTCAACTTCGTTCATCTCCGTTGTATTCTTTTCTTGAAATGGCTTAACCTTTTCAAGGTTCTTTGGTTTCAATCGTTTGTCAAAGGAGCAACTTAGCTTTACCTCATCTCTTTCTCTTCCGTTTTCCCTCCGGTGCCATTCTAGATCTCGGGACGAGATCCTCTCGTAGTGGTGGAGTGTTGTGACGCCCCGAGACCGATGTGCCAGGGGTCCTCCAGTTATTCGTTGTTGTTGCGTTGTCATTGCTTGCGTGTCATGCATTGCATATCATGTCATCATGTGCATTTCATTTGCATACATGTTCGTCTCATGCATCCGAGCTTTTTCCCCGTTGTCCGTTTTGCAATCCGGCGCTCCTATGTCACCCAGCGTCCGTTTCTACCTCTTTTCGTGTGCGGGTGCTAAACGTTTTCTGATTGGACCGAGACTTGTCATGCGGCCTTGGTTTACTACCGGTAGACCGCCTGTCAAGTTTCGTGCCATTTGGACTTCGTTTGATACTCCAACGGTTAACCGGGGGACTGTAAAGGCCTCGTGTGTGTTGCAGCCCAACACCCCTCCAAAGTGGCCCAAAAACCCACCTAAACCTGTTCTATCATCTCGGTTGTTTGATCACGATCGCGTGGCCACAAACCGCACCTCATTTGGACTCTCCTAGCTCCCTCTACCTATATATATGTGTCTCCCTTCGAAATTCTCGCGTAGACGAAACCCTAATCTTCCCTTCGCGCCGCGCCGGACATGTCTGACCCCGTGCCGGACATGTCCACCGCCACCTCATCCGGACCAATCTGGAGCCGCCACCTCAGCTCCGCCGCCGCCTCCGGCCAATCCACCGCCGCCGCGTGTCACCCCACGCCTCCCCTCTCTCTCCTCCGCCATCGCGGCCCTACGGGCCCAGGCACGGCCCGCCCGGCCCGAGCACGATCGCGCGCCTTCCCGCGGCTCCCCGCCGCCACTCAGGATCCGCGCCGCCTGCCTCTCCTCGCCACCGTTCACCGCAAAGCCCGCGCGCCGTCGCCTTTTTCGCCCCGCCGCCGAATGCCTTGCTCCGGCCGGCTACTAGTGCGCCGCCTCCTCCTCACCCCGAGGAGCTCCGCCGCCGCCCCACGGGATCCGGCCGTGGGAGGCCCGAGTCCGGCCGGATCCGCTGGATCCGCTGCCCGCCGACCTCGCCGGTGTCCCTTCTCCGGCCTCCTCCCCCAAGTCCGGCGCCAACCCCGGGGAGCATCGGGAATCGCCCGATCCAGATCTGTTTTGAGGTTGACCCCAAAATTCTCCTAAGTCATTTTATCCCAGTAATTTTTTAGGCATTTTCATCATGGCATAACTCCGCACCCGTGGCTCCGATTCATGCGAGTAGCATATCAAAATGTTCGTCTCGATGAGTACATCATTTCATTGCATTGCATGTTTTTCATTTGAGCTCAACTTGATGCCCGAAATGCTGTTGGAAGGGGGCTATGTGAGGAATTTGGCAGATCTGTTTCAGCAAATGGCATTTTGTCATTTTTGCCATGATTTATGTGTGCATGCTATGATCCTGAGCTCTACATGTGTTTTGTTATATGCCCTACCATCTTTACAGGGGTGTATGCCATGTATTTTTGTGATATTTGTGGTGACTAGCACAAGCTTGCGAAGTAGCGTAATCGGTAATGCCGATTTCAGGGACTTAGAATTTCTCTAAGTCCTTGTCCTGATTTTGTCATTATGCCATATGTTCATGTTGTTTCCTAGTGATCCGTGCCTCTTTTGAGGATGATCAGTAAGGATGATTTGTTAACATTGTGGTGCTCTATCCATCCATGTCTTTGTTTGCATTTATGGAGCACTCTAGCTTGAGTCAATCGAGCTCTACTTTTGCTATAAAGTTAATCCTGGCAGATTGTTGACATGTTTAGCGATTTTGCCGAGGATGTTTCTTCTTATCCATGCATGCTATGTTGTTGTTCTTGCCATGTATAGCTTCTATGCCATGTATTCTTGATGGGTGTATGCTTAGTTTGTCATGCCATGCTCTATAGTGAGTGTATCGAGCTCGTAAACATGCCTACTCGTTAACTATTTTGCCATGCTCCAGTTTTTCACCAAGTCTGAATCTGTTTATGTTTTTGCCATGTTCACATGCTTGCAATTGTATTTTCTGATCCCTTTTGTCTCAAGGTCACTAAGGGACTTTTTTTAAGTGCTTTGAGTAGCTTGATTCCATGCCTTGCCTTGCCATGTTAAGTTCCTGTAGCATGTAGTTTTCATGCTCTAAAGTGTGCTTCCTGTTGATAAATTCCAGACTTGTGTTAATTTCACCAAGTCTGAAACCTGTTGTCATTTGCACTTTTGCCATGCTTGTTTGAACCTGTTAATGAGTGAATTAGCCATAGCTCAGTGTTCATATTTTGTCAAGCTTCATGAGTGGATCCCTACCATGTATTTTGTTGCCATGTTTGAGTGCTGTAGCATATTTATCTTGATGCTTTTAGATGGCTACTTGCTGTTAATCGCAGACCGGTGCCATATTTGTTTTGCTTGCCATTTCCAAACCGTGCATCCGATTCCGGTGATCTTTATATCGATTTCAACTGAAATCACCTCACCTTTCCAGTGGCACTCTTGGATTTCCAAGTTGAGGCCAGGTTCAATCATTCCTTTCCAAATCATGCATATGCATCACATACCGCATCCCGCATATCATACCATGTTCGTGTGATGTTTGTTTACTATGTTGTTTGCTTTCTTTCTGGTGTACTTCTTCTCGGTAATCCGGTAACGTTGCGTTTGTGAGGATCCGTTGGCTACGTCCGTTTGTCTTCTTCATAGACTTGTTCTTCTTCCTTGCGGGATTTCAGGCAAGATGACCATACCCTCGAAATCACTTCTATCTTTGCTTGCTAGTTGCTCGCTCTTTTGCTATGCCTATGCTGGTGATACCTACCACTTGCTTATCATGCCTCCCATATTGTTGAACCAAGCCTCTAACCCACCTTGTCCGAGCAAACCGTTGTTTGGCTATGTTACCGCTTTGCTCAGCCCCTCTTATAGTGTTGTTAGTTGCAGGTGAAGATTGAAGTTTGTTCCTTGTTGGAACATGGAGATGTTGTTCCTTGTTGGAACATGTTTACTTGTTGGGATATCACAATATCTCTTATCTAATTAATGCATCTATATACTTGGTAAAGGGTGGAAGCCTTGGCCTTATGCCTGGTGTTTTGTTCCATTCTTGCCGCACTAGTTTCCGTCATATCGGTGTTATGTTCCCGGATTTTGCGTTCCTCACGCGGTTGGGTTATAATGGGAACCCCTTGATAGTTCGCCTTGAATAAAACTCCTCCATCAAGGCCCAACATTGGTTTTACCATTCACCACCTAGCCTTTTCTTTCCCTTGAGTCGGCCGGCTCAAGGGTCATCTTTATTTAAACCCCTGGGCCAGTGCTCCTCTGAGTGTTGGTCCAACCTGTCAGCTGCCGGTGGCCACCAGGGGCAACTCTGGGCTGGCCTACCGGAACCTTGGACAATCCAGTGTGCCCTGAGAAAGAGATATGTGCAGCTCCTATCGGGATTTGTCGGCACACTCGGGTGGCTTTGCTGGTCTTGTTTTACCATTGTCGAAATGTCTTGTAACCAGGATTCCGAGTCTGATCGGGTCTTCCCGCTAGAAGGAATATCCTTCGTTGACCGTGAGAGCTTGTGATGGGCTAACTTGGGACACCCCTGCAAGGATTTGAACTTTCGAAAGCCGTGCCCGCGGTTATGGGCAGATGGGAATTTGTTAATGTCCGGTTGTAGAAAACCTGAAGTTGATCTTAATTAAAATACATCTACCGCGTGTGTAACCGTGATGGTCTCTTCTCGGTGGAGTCCGGGAAGTGAACACGGTGTTGGAGTTATGCTTGACGTAGGTTGTTCTAGGATCACTTCTTGATCATAGTTGTTCGACCGTGCTTTGCCTTCTCTTCTCGCTCTCTTTTGCGTATGTTAGCCACCATATATGCTAGTCGCTTGCCGCAGCTCCAGCTCATACCTTTTACCTACCTATAAGCTTAAATAGTCTTGATCGCGAGGGTGTGAGATTGCTGAGTCCCCGTGACTCACAGATACTTCCAAAACCAGTTTGCAGGTGCCGATGTTACCGAGCAGGTGACGCAACCAAGCTCAAGGAAGAGCTCGATGAAGATCTTGTCCTTTGTGTTGTTTAGTTCTAGTTGATCAGTAGTGGAGCCCAGTTGGGGTCGATCGGGGATCTGTGTAGCATTTGGGGTAGTCTTCTTTTATTTTGGTTCCGTAGTCGGACCTTGATTGTATCTGGATGATGTAATGCTTTATTCATGTAATTGTGTGAAGTGGCGATTGTAAGCCAACTATGTATCTCTTTCCCTTATGTATTACATGGGTTGTGTGAAGATTACCTCACTTGCGACATTGCTTTCAATGCGGTTATGCCTCTAAGTCATGCTTCGACACGTGGGAGATATAGCCACATCGAGGGCGTTACATATATATAGGTAGAGGGAGCTAGGAGAGTCCAAATGAGGAGCGGTTTTCGGCCACGCGATCGTGATCGAACGACCGAGAGGATGGAGGGGTTTGGATGGGTTTAGGCCCACTTTGGAGGGGTGTTGGGCTGCAACACACACGAGGCCTTTACAGTTCCCCGGT
The DNA here is from genome assembly GCF_003073215.2 of Triticum urartu. Classification (NCBI taxonomy): domain Eukaryota; kingdom Viridiplantae; phylum Streptophyta; class Magnoliopsida; order Poales; family Poaceae; genus Triticum; species Triticum urartu. The sequence continues at coordinate 179,231,893 of NC_053026.1, read as the reverse complement.
CAACCGTTGGATATCGAACGAACTTCAAATAGCACGAAACTTGACAGGCGGTGTACCGGTGGTAAACCAAGGCCGCTTGGCAAATCTCGGTCCATTCCGAGAATGTTCAACACCCGCTCACGAAAAGGGACAAAGGAGGACGTAGGAGTGCCAGATTGCAAAACGGACAACGGGGAAAATGCTCGGATGCAAGAGACGAACATGTATGCAAAAGAGATGCACATGATGACATGACATGAAATGCATGACACACAAACAAATGACAAGGCAACAACAGCGAATAACTGGAGGACACCTGGCGCAATGGTCTCGGGGCATTACAGTTTAGCATTAGAGAATCAAAGCTTCGAACGCTACACCCCTCTTAGTAGTACGGTGGTCTTGTGACTCAATAAAGAGGAGTGAAACAACGGAATAAATGCTACGTCTTCACTTCGCCTTCAATATTCTTGGTCGCAGTCACTTCCTTCAGACGAGAACCAAACCAATTGCTTCACGTCAGCAATTTTTGAGGGGTCACTCTTGTCATCATAATCTTCGGTGATAACCTTTACTTCCATGTAGGGGATTATCTTCGGCGTTTGAATCAAACTCCTCTTGACCCCAAGGACATGTTACTCTGTGTGCACTAGCAAACACATAAGTCCCATACTATTTATGTCAACAAACTCCAAAACATAAGGAGGCAAATTATTGCACCAAAATCTCCCCCTTTTTGGACGATTGTTGACAAAATAGATAATCATCGAAGTGAAGATAGATAAGTGACAAGTAATTCCAACAAGAGTGAATAAGTGATACTTTGCTCGATGATCAAATAGACTCCCCCTACATGTATGTAGGGAAAAATATACGAGATTAATTCTCCTGCAAGTATTGAAGTATACAGAGGAAATTTCAATCAATCGAGACAATAGTTCACACAGATGACATATAATCGATCAAGATTCTAGTGCTATCATTCATAACTTCCGATAATAATTCCACTGGCAAAACAAATGATTCGAGAGAACATGAGGGGTTATCAAAAAGGTGACGAATAACATGAGTGCAAAAATGCAAAACTTGGTTCACTCGGTGGCATCTCCAAAAGAACTGTCTGAGGTGACTTCGTCTTCGGAAGTGACTGGAGTAGCTTTGTCTTCAACAGCAGTGGATTTTCCTTCGGGGATAACAACTTGGGGCTGAGAGGACGAGGGAATATTTGGGGTAGCCACATGAGGAACACGAGATAGCACATTGCCTTTGGTAGGTTTCTCAGTTGGTGAGGTGGCTCCGGACTCTTCAAGCGGTTTGCAGAGCTTGAGATGTAGAAGATCAGTGGTTGGCTCATGACCAGAAAGAGGAGGTGTACTCCGATCTTGGAAATCGTCAATAGTGAAGCCTTTGTCAATATAATCATAGATCTCTTGGATATTGACATTCAGGAGTTGTTTCTCGGTAAAGAACTTGCGAAGAAATTTCCAAAGCCTCTTCTTGTTCTCATCCACAATCAGATGCATGATTTTGGTGCGATTGTTGAGAGCATTTAGCTCGGAGGCGAGATGTTGTTTTTCGCGTCGATACTCAGCGATGTGCTGTAGTGGCATGATGTCGCTTGAAGCTACGTCGGTTTTTCCCTAAAGAGGAAGGGATGATGCAGCACAACAGCGGTAGGTATTTCCCACAGATATGAAACCAAGGTTATCGAACTAGCAGGAGAACCAAGCAACACAACGTAAAAAGCTCCTGCACACAAATAACAACCACTCGCAATCCGACGTGTCAAAGGGGTTGTCAATCCCTTTCGGGCAACGGCGCCAGAAACGGCATGTGGACGAGAGAGAGTTTTAAATATTGATAGATCGAATGCAAAATAAAATAAATTGCAGCAAGGTATTTTTGGGTTTTTGGTTTAATAGATCTGAAAACAAAAGCAAATAAAAACATATCGCGAAGGCAAATAATATGAGAAAAAGACCCGGGGGCCGTAGGTTTCACTAGTGGCTTCTCTCGAGAAAAATAGCAAATGGTGGGTAAACAAATTACTGTTGGGAAATTGATAGAACCTCGAATAATTATGACGATATCCAGGCAATGATCATTACATAGGCATCACGTCCAAGATTAGTAGACCGACTCCTACCTGCATCTACTACTATTACTCCACACATCGACCGCTATCCAGGATGCATCTAGTGTGTTAAGTTCATGGAAAAACGGAGTAATGCAATAAGAACGATGACATGATGTAGACGAGATCCGTTTATATATGGCGGTAGATATAGATCCCATCTTTTTATCCTTAGTAGAAACGATACATATGTGTCGGTTTCTTTTCTGTCACTGGGATCAAGCACCGTAAGATTGAACCCACTTCCGGGCACCTCTTCCGATTGCAAGATAAATAGATCAAGTTGGCCAGACAAAACCCAAATATAGGAGAACAAATACGAGGCTATAAGAGATCATGCATAAAATAGATCAAAGAAACTCAAATACTTTCATGGATATAAAAAGATAGATCTGATCATAAACTCAAAGTTCATCGATCCCAACAAACACACCGCAAAAGAGTTACATCATATGGATCTCCAAGAGACCATTGTATTGAGAATCAAGAGAGAGAGATGAAGCCATCTAGATACTAACTACGGACCCGAAGGTCTACAAAGAACTACTCACGCATCATCAGAGAGGCACCAATGGAAGTGGTGAACCCCTCCGTGATGGTGTCTAGATTGGATCTGGTAGTTTTGGACTCTACGGCGGCTGGATGAATATTTTGTCGACTCCCCTAGGGTTTCTGGAATATTGGGGTACTTATAGAGCAAAGAGGCGGTCCGGGGGCACCCGAGGTGGGCACAACCCACCAGGGCGCGCCCTGGTGGGTTGTGCCCCCCTGGGGGCAACCCCCCAGGCGCAGCCAGGGCCCATTGTGTTCCTTTTGGCCCATAAAAATTCTCCGTAAAGTTTCATGGCATTTGGACTCCGTTTGATATTGATTTTTTGCGATGTAAAAAACACGGAAAAAATAGCAACTGGCACTTGGCACTATGTCAATAGGTTAGTACCAAAAAATGATTATGAAACATCCAAGATTGATAATAAAACAGCATGGAACAATCAAAAATTATAGATACGTTGGAGACGTATCAGCATCCCCAAGCTTAACTCCTACTCGTCCTCGAGTAGGTAAGTGATAAAAACAGAATTTTTGATGTGGAGTGTTGTTCATCATGTCATATGATATTCTTTTCTTTATAGCATGGACATTTGGACGTTTATGTGATTCAAAGCAATAGTCTGGTTTTGACATAATAATTTAGATACTCAAGCATATCAACAAGCAACCATGTCTTTCAAAATATCAACGCTGAAATAAGTTATCCCTAGGATCGATTCATGAAACCCACTCGAATATTAGCTACACCCAATGCTTAAGTACGATCATATTGCCTCCTAGTTGGTGCTTTTTGTAAGAGAAGATGGAGACTCAAAATAAAAATTGCATAAAGTAGAGAAAGGCCCTTCGTAGAGGGAAGTAGGGATTTATAGAGGTGCCAGAGCTCAAAGCGAAAAATTTAGAGATAAAAACATTTTGGGAGTTGTATCCATCCCACCAACGAAAACGACTTAGAGTTCCCAATACTTTACATGCATAGATATATCATAGGAGGTTCCCAAACAGAAAATAAAGTTTATTCCTTTTTCCACCATGACTTTCACTTTCCATGGCTAACCGTATCCACGGGTGCCCTCCATACCAACACTTTCCAAGGAATTTATTATTTGACAACATAAAGTAAATTCATTTGTTTTTGCATTTCGGGACTGGGCATCCCTAATACCTTTGCCTTACTCTCATGCAATGACAAGTGAATAAACACTCATATTGAAAATAACACATCTAGCATGGAAAATATTAGCCACCCTCACCGCTCTGCGAGCGAAACAAACACACAAAAGAGAAGTTTATTTTGAAAATTAGAGATAGCACATGCAAATTTGCTTAGAACGGCAAAAGAATACCGCATATAGGTAGATATAGTGGACTCATGTGGCAAATTAGTTTAAATGATTTTGGATGCACAAGTAGTGATCATACTTAGTGCAAAATGAAGGCTAGCAAAAGATTGGGAAGCGACCAACCAAGAAACGAATAATCTCATAAGAAAGCATTAAGCATAATTAACATCGGATAATGCACCATAAGTAGGATATAATTTCATTGCATGATTATCTTTTGTGCATGCATAGGGAATCACAAACCTTAACACCAATATTCTTACTAAAGCATAATTTCTCATCAAGATGACTCACATATCACATCATCATATCTCAAAACTATTACTAAGAATCAAGTTTATTTTGTCCAATGATCTTCATGACATTTTTTTCTTTATCCTTCTTGGATATCTATCACTTTGGGACTAACTTTCATGTGTTGCTATTCATAAGCTCAAACAAATATAAGTGAAGATCATGAGCATAACAAATTTTCTTTCTCTCAAAATAATTTAAGTGAAGCAAAAGAGAATTTCTTCATAATTTTACTAACTCTAAAATAAACCTAAGTGAAGCAAGAGAGCATTTCTTCAAAAATACTAAGCACACCGTGCTCAAAAAGATATAACTGAAGCACTAGAGCAAGTCCTAGCTCATAAAAGATTTAAGTGAAGCATAGAGAGCAATTCTAACAAGTCATGAAATAATTTTGGCTCTCTCAAATAGGTGTGTCCAGCAAGGATTGATGACTTAAAACACAAAATAAAACAAGCAAAGACACATATCATACAAGACGCTTCAAGCAAAACACATATCATGTGACGAATAAAAATATAGTCTCGAGTAAAATACCGATAGTTGTTGGAAGAAAGCGGGGATGCCACTCGGGGGCATCCCCAAGCTTAGTTGGTTTCTCATTCTTGGATAATAGCTTGGGATTCCAGGGCATCCCCAATCTTAGGCTCTTACATCCTTCCTTCATCCATCGTAAGATAACCCAAAACTTGAAAACTTCAATCACACAAAACTCAATAAAGCCTTTGTGAGATCCGTTAGTATAAGAATAATAAACTACTACTATAAGTGCTGTATCAAACCAATTCATATTTTTTTGTATTATATCTACTGTATTCCAACTTTTCTGTGGCAAAAACCATAGAGCCATGAAAATAAGCACACAACACAAAGAAAACAGAATATGTCAAAAAAGAACAGTCTGTAGCAATCTGACTATTTTGAATACTTCTGTAACTCCAAAAACTCTGAAAAAGACGACCTGGGAAATTTGAATATGTTGATATACTGCAAGTGGAATGGGTATTTTATCGCTCTCTGGTAAAAAAATGAAAATTAAATTCCTGAGCGTAAAAGTTTATGTTTTTTAGCAAGATCAAACAACTATAAACCAAGAAGATCCTAAAGGATTTACTTGGCAGAAACACTAATTAAAACATAAAAAATACAATCATAACAATAGCATAATTGTGCTAACACTCAAAAACAGGAAGCAAAAAACAAAAATAAATTCTATTCATTGGGTTGCCTCCCAACAAGCGCTATAGTTTTATGCCCTTAGCTAGGCATAAAGTAAGGATCTAAGTTTTGTCTTCCGAAGTTTTGGCAACTTTTGTAAGGGTTTTCTCAAACCCTGGAGGCTCTTTATGCTTCCCTAAATTCTCCGGGAAAGAAACCATCCAAAATATCCAATCGCTTGTTGCAAAGAGTAATCAGGGTATTCATGCGATTCTTACTACCATTGAGGTGTTTGAGGGGTTCGTTATATTTTTGTATTTCAACCATATGTTTATGCAAATCACCAAGTTTATCCAACATTTGAACTCCCTCGGGGGTAAAAGAAAACCCCTTCTTTTGAGGAGGAATCCCCAAAATCCCTTCCAAAATTTCATAGGCAGCGTTTGCATCAAGTTCAATAAAATTTCCTTTAGCGGCAAAATCCAGAAGTTGTCTATGATGCAGAGCTAATCCTATGTAAAAATTACGAAGCAAAACCTTAGCATCCCCCCTTAGATTAGAAATATGATATGATTGCATAAGCCTATACCAGTCATCTTTCAAATTTTCTCCTTGTCTTTGTTTGAAGTAAAGAACTTTAAAATCTGGTGACAAAAGAGGAGTAGGGACGCTAGCCATCGGGACTAGAGACAAGAGATCTGCGAAAAAGAAAGGTGAATAAAATGGCAAATTTTTGTGAAGTGGGGGAGAGGAAAATGAAAGGCAAATGGCAAATAATGTAAATTGCAAGGAGATGAGATTTTTTATTAGGAACTTGGTTGTGTTGAAGATCCTCCCCGGCAACGGCACGAGAAATTCCTTTTCATGTCGCTTGAAGCTACGTCGGTTTTTTTCCCAAAGAGGAAGGGATGATGCAGCACAGCGGCGGTAGGTATTTCCCCCAGATATGAAACCAAGGTTATCGAACTAGTAGGAGAACCAAGCAACACAACATAAACAGCCCCGGCACACAAATAACAACCACTCACAACCCGACGTGTTAAAGGGGTTGTCAATCCCTTTCGGGCCACGACGCCAGAAACGGCGTGTGGACGGGAGAGAGTTGTAAATATTGATAGATCGAACGCCAAATAAAATAAATTGCAGCATGGTATTTTTGGGTTTTTGGTTTAATAGATCTGAAAATAAAAGCAAATAAAAATAGATCGTGAAGGCAAATAATATGAGAAAAAGACCCGGGGCCGTAGGTTTCACTAGTGGCTTCTCTCAAGAAAAATAGCAAACAGTGGGTAAATTAATTACTGTTGGGCAATTGATAGAACTCAAATAATTATGACGATATCTAGGCAATGATCATTACATAGGCATCACGTCCAAGATTAGTAGACCGACTCCTGCCTACATCTACTACTATTACTCCACACATCGACCGCTATCCAGCATGCATCTAGTGTATTAAGTTCATGGAAAAATGAAGTAATGCAATAAGAACGATGACATGATGTAGACGAGATCCGTTTATCTATGGCGGTAGATATAGATCCCATCCTTTTATGCTTAGTAGCACCGATACATACGTGTCGGTTCCCTTTCTATCACTGGGATCAAGCACCGTAAGATCGAACCCACTACCGGGCACCTCTTCCCATTGCAAGATAAATAGATCAAGTTGGCCAGAAAAAACCCAAATATCAGAGAAGAAATACGAGGCTATAAGAGATCATGCATAAAAGAGATCAAAGAAACTCAAATACTTTCATGGATATAAAAAGATAGATCTGATCATAAACTCAAAGTTCATCGATTCCAACAAACACACCGCAAAAGAGTTACATCATATGGATCTCCAAGAGACCATTGTATTGAGAATCAAGAGAGAGAGATATATGAAGCCATCTAGCTACTAACTACGGACCCGAAGGCTACAAAGAACTACTCACGCATCATTGGAGAGGCACCAATGGAAGTGGTGAACCCCTCCGTGATGGTGTCTAGATTGGATCTGGTGGTTCTGGACTCTGCGGCAGCTGGATGAATATTTTGTCGACTCCCCTAGGGTTTCTGGAATATTGGGGTATTTATAGAGCAAAGAGGCAGTCCGGGGGGCGCCCGAGGTGGGCACAACCCACTAGGGTGCGCCTGGGCCTCCTGGCATGCCCTGGTGGGTTGTGCTCCCCTCAGGGCACCCCCAGGCGCAGTCAGGGCCCGTTGTGTTCCTTTTGGCCCATAAAAATTCTCCGTAAAGTTTCGTGTCATTTGGACTCCGTTTGATATTGATTTTTTGTGATGTAAAAAGCATGGAAAAACAGCAACGGGCACTTGGCACTATGTCAATAGGTTAGTACCAAAAAATGATATAAAATGACTATAAAATGATTATAAAACATCCAAGATTGATAATAAAACAGAATGGAACAATAAAAAATTATAGATACGTTGGAGACGTATCACATCAGTTGTTGTGTATGCAAACTAATTTCGAGTTGCGATTGAGGTTGAGGCGAAATCTTTCAGTCGCGCCGAGGGAGATGTGGCCCATTGAATTTCTTGTGATAATCGTGAGGGCTTGACGCGGGCGATTTACCTGAAGAAATATCTTCCATGATTTGCATGGTATCACGAATAGGAGGTATGAAGCTTTTATGACTTTCCTTCGCCAGATACACTGTGCGCATAGCATGATCAATAATTTTCTGGATCCATGGCGCAAAAACTTTGATGCAAAAAGGATATTGAGCAGAATCCTTCAGAATATGCAGAAACATGTCCTCAACATCAAAGATATACCACTTAGAGATTGCATAGATAGTACTTCGGAGAACATCTGAGATGGACTTATCTGGATTCATCCCGGCCATAGGGCAAATAGTGTAAGAGAACATGTGAAATATGTCTGATTCTCGAATGTTAAGTGCTCAGGATGGGGAGGACCAGTGTAGTCACAAATCTTTTCTTGATCCATAGTGCACCGAAAAGTTTCATCTGGTATGACATCAATGTTGTGCACCCGAATTTCAGTGTCACCATGGTCAAAGCGAGGTAAATGGAAGTGTGAGACAAAATCTGTTGAAGTGCATTTGATGTGTTTTCCTTTAATTATCCACTCCATAATCCATTTTGAGCTGTCGGATTCATCACCAGAGATATACAGAGTAGCAAAGAACCGAAGAATAATCTCTCTATTCCAAGGATGCTCAAATTCAAATACTTTGGTGAGGCGGAAATCATCCAGATCTTGCAGCAACTGGTTGAAGCAGCCAATATTTTGCATAGCAGGGATGTTTAGGTATTCATGCGGAAATATCTTTCTGCTCTCATAGATGACCCGAGAGTAAGATATGGCATGTTCCTTTGTCTAAAAGCGAGGCAATTTCGAAGTGCGCGTCTCATCATACAGACTACCTTGAAAGAATTTGGGATGCGCATTCCGATTGAAAGGAGAACCTTTGGCGCAAGTGCCTGACGAGAACAAAGGTTGTTCTTCACGAGGTATGGGTATTTGAGTTCGTCTTCAGGTGAGATAAATTCATCGCCATATACAACGGACTCAGTATGCCAAGCGGAAACAAATTTTCATTCAGAGGGACCAACATCTGGCATTCCTGTCATGGTGTCGATAGATAACTTAATTGGAGATGGAGCTGGTGGCACAATAGAGGGAGCTACAGAGGCAGTAGGCAGCAGAGCAGGTTCCTTCATTCTAGGCACTAAGGCCGAATCAAGCACGGGAGGTGGCTGAGGTTGTTCCACTGGAATCCGTTGTTGCTGAATAGTTGGAGGGTCTGAGACCTTGGGTGTTTCATGAGCCGGAGAAGCTTGGGGCTCGGAGCGAGGGATTTCACTTTCCTCATAAACAGTTCACTAGGATGGAATATCAGCTTGAGCAGGGGAGACCACAGGCATTGATTCAGTTGGCCCTGGCGATGGAGGAGCATCCGAGTCTTTGACTGGGGGTTATAAAGGAACAACTGGCTCAGGAGATTTTTCTTTTTGAGACAGAGCCTCTGGGCGATCAGGTGATTTTTCTGTTGGAGCTGGAGGTACATTTTTCTTCGCAATTCTCTTTCGTTGATTCTTCTTTTGCTGAGCTACTTGATCAATATGGCCTTTGACTAGATCATTGTAGCTAGTAACCTTTGATTGATGCTCAACACAGATCTTGCAAACAATTTAATCTAGATCCATGTGAAAACGCAACCTTATGTTTCAGAGGAGAGTCATGGCACAGTTGATGTCCTTGTAGGAGTCTTCGAGTGCTTTAATGACAAATTTTGAAGAGGCTGTTTTCATTTGACCATCAAGGGCATTTAGTTCGGTAGAAAGAGTGTTGATTTCAACTGCATCTTCTCTTATTTGTTAAACAACGGAAGTGGCCTGTGAAATACTTCAGGAGGGATAGGCAGAGAGTCCACTTACCATCGAATGGAGTGTCCACAAACTTATCAAGCTGTTCCATGATGAACATATGATCATAGTTTGTGAGGAGCATCAGACTTGGCAATTGGATCAGTTTGCATTGACACTTGCTCGGAAGGAGGTTTAGAAGCCAACAACTGAATTAATGTAGGAGCAAACTTAGCATCCTTCTTTGTCGGAGCATTAGCTTGAGGATCATTATGCTCGGTAGTAGGCGCCTTGATTTTCTTCAAGTCGGGCTTGGGAATTCGTTCGCTTGGCTTTACAGTACTCACAGGAGTGTCAACTACAACTCCTTAAAATTGATAGCATCTGGATGAGGAGTTGTATTCACATGTTGTTTCATAGTGACAGTGGTAGCTGGAGTTTTCCTAGAGTAATCTTCTTTGGTGGTGCTTCTAGACCATAGGGACCCGAAGATCAGGCAACACCATTGAAGTAGTGATATTCACTTGCTCGCTTAGAGCAGCAGTAACTTCTTCCTTTGTGGATGGAGGACCATCATCATCCGAAGAATCACTTATGGCAAATTCATCGGCTGGTTCAGCCACTCTCTTCTTTGGAGCACTCTTTTGCTTTGATGCAGCAGTACTGGGATCATGCTTGCATTTGGAGCAACCTTTAGATTTTCCTTTGGCCTTTTTCTTCTTTACATCATCTTTGAGAAGGCGATGGTTTTCCTCTTCACGAGCCTTTTGCTTTTCAACCCTCTTAGCTCGCTTGATGGCATTTCGCTGAAGCTTAGCAAGCTCATCGGGATAAGATTCAGGTTTGTGAAGGGAGGACTCATGAGCATTTTTTGGAGGCGGCGGTCTCTCCTGGGGATCATTTGGTCTTAAGGGAGAAATTCCCCGGCAGTCACCCATGGTGGATGAAATGCAAAGTTTTGAGCAAACCGAGGATGAACAAATTCATAACTGAACCATTTGCGCAACCAGTGACGTCAGATCCATTGCAGACGCTTATCTCTCTGCTACTTTGTTTCTCATGGAACAGTATCATAATGATCATGGGAGATATATTCAGTTGTGTTTGTATATGCTTGTCTGCCACCCCTCTGCTTCTTCAGAGCATTCTCTTCTTGCTTGTTGGCATTTTGCTTGGCTCTTTTATGCTTGCTGGTTGATGGGCCTACCGTTGGGAGGTTGGCATTCGGAGCTTTGGATTCGTCTGTTGTGCCCAGAACAACCTCATCTCCATCAGCCAGGCTCACTGGTCAAGCTGAATCCTCAACTGATTGCATTTACCTGTGAATAAGGATAGATGCAAGGGAAATGGGGACATGGTTATGAATTCTCATAGCGAGGTTTTTGAGAAAGAAAATGTTTTGAGGAATAATTAGATGCGGACTTTGAGAAATGTTTCAGGTGAAAGAAATGTGTAGAATGAACTAGTAGGTTCGAAGAATATAGTAGTTAACGTGCTAAGCATTCCGTTCGTACAAGACATAACACAAACCCTAGATCTGAAATTTTTTGGATGCGAGGGACTTCTACAAACCACATCTGCACAAGTTACCTATCAGTAAAGATCTGAGAAATGCGGTAAATATAGGTAATTACTACCGCAGACGAACTCAAACAAGATGAATGGAAGAACGAGTTCGCACTACACATACCCTAACTCGGTGATGTGCAGCAACTATGGCGGGGTGGGGAGGAAGATGATCCG